>NC_135783.1:271231821-271531821 GCF_051106095.1 Pogona vitticeps | reverse complement strand
AAAAAGCACCTCCCACTTTCTTGTAGTTCAGCTGCCTCAGCAACCCTGCTGCTGCCTTACTTACGTGAACAGAGCCTTCCATGCCCTTTCCAAACTGAGGCCCCAGCTCAGAGAAGGAAAATGCACACACTCCTGTCCTAAATCTGCAGGGGGCGGAGGGAGAGACCAGTCCAGAACACTGGGGGAGGTGAAGAATGGATGGGGAGGAGTGGGCAGCAGATGAAGGGTGAGAGCCAGTTAGGTACTTCTCTTCTTCTCCCTCCTTCCCTGCACCTCTGTCTGGGGACTGCAGATCCCACCCCAGAACTGCTGCTGCCCCTTTCAACCTGATCTCTCCGGTTTCCAGTACAATTACAGCCATTTTGGTCAGGATTAGAGCACCTACGCCTCGCCTTGGCTGAGAGCGCAACCTAGCCTGGGGGGGGGGGGAGACCTTGAGTGAGAGGCAAGAAACAAGGAATCCCGAGGGGGGTTCTTTCCTGGCTCCCATCTGGCCAAGGCATTTTGAAAACCTGGCCTGGACCCAAGGAGTGGATCTGCCAGAGTTTAAACGGCACCTGGTGATCTGATTTCATTGACTGCAACTGACCGTGGTTGAATGGATCAGTGGATACTCATCCAGTAGATATGGGGTTCTACTGTATATTAAAATCCTAAGCGTAGGTGAAGATTTAATACAATTTCTTAAAAATTATCTCCCATTAAGAATGTACAGAGTTGCATAGTAAGAATATTACTCTGTTTAAACTGAATTATGTAATTTCAGTGCATCAGTTTGGTATACTGTGGAAAAGTAGTATATAAGTAGTATGAATAAATAATATTTCTGGAAGTAATCCACACTGTGAGTCTTTTGAGTAAATAGGTGTGTGTCTGAAATGTGCCATCGAGTCAGAAAAAGAACTTACAGCAACTCTAATAGGGCTTTCAAGATAAGTGAGATATAAGTAGTATTACTTATTCTACCCCTACCCCACCCCCCATAGGTTTTCATGGTCAAGCAAAGATTTGAACCCAAGTCTCTTGAGTCCTAGTCTGTCAATCTATCCTCTACACCCCATTAGGTATCCAATGCAGACATAGCATCTATATTGTTGCTTTGAGTATGGTAATAGACTTTCATGTTTGACATCAAACAAACAGTCTTGCATGCTAAAGAAAGCATTCACCAGGTAAAATTATTTATTTGGCTTTAATTTGGCTTAAATCGACTGTTCCTGGTAGTTTAACTAAATTCCTAATCCCAACCCTGTTAGAGGTAGGTCATGCTCCTAGTCACTCTTCCTTCTCCTAGCCAAAAAGAAATTCTTTGAGTTTCAAAAAGGCAGAACAAAGGAGGAGTGGGGGGAATTGGACCATAAATTCCAAACTGCTGGCTGAGGGGGAGCTTAAAGGCAACTTGCATACTGCACTGGCTCCATCTAAAAAGTGAACCTGGCCTCAACATCATCAGCCATGTGAATTTGGGACATTAATAACGTCTTACAAGTTTGGAACTACTCACAAGAACTTGATGCACAGCCTTGAAGAAGATTTGAAAGCTCGCTGTTTGTTTTTTTATTTTATATTCTTAATAGTTGCTTAAAGGTATCACCTGTTCCTGCATTTGTATTTTTTCCACAACCATGCAGCCTTTCCCTGATTTTTCCATGTTCAAGTAATATCCTCAGCCATTGTCTGCTATTAATATAAGGGGTAGCTGTCAGTCTAAGTAAATGCAGGTATTCTGGGTTGGTAGAAGAAGTCCTAGATTGTTTACTTGTAGAGGCAGAAGTATATTATACATTATACATTTATCTTAGCAGAGCATCGTGACTACTGCACTCTGAGAATATTCAGATTCATGTTGCCATAGCTTCTGTGTCAGCCTGCTCTGACATTATGCCCCTCAGATGAGCTTCCCTCATCTCTAGCCAACTTGGCCACTGCCAATAGTTGTAATCTGGGATGTGCCCACCCTCTGATTTTTCTTACTAGAAAGGCAGAGGAAGCATGCCAGGGTGGGCTACGTATTTGGAGAAGCTTCAAATACTAGCATTCAAGGAACATAAACTTCACCTCCTCATCATTGGCATGAATTACAAGTACAGTATGGAAAAAGTGCTAGTGGTAGAGGTGGGAGCCCATAAAGCAAGAATTCAGAGGCTGGCTGTGTGTTAGATGTTTTCTACTGTTTTCATTTGCCAAGCAAGGTTTGAATTTAAGCAAAGATTTGAATCTGGATCTCTCAGGCCTATTCCCAATATTCTTAACTGTACTGCAGCGTGTAAACTAAGGCACATGATGGTCTCTGTTTTATTTTCTTAAAAGGCATTTTACTCTTCCTAATATGTTTTCTTTTATGTTTGGGATTACTAATACCTACCTTGAATCCTCCCTACCAAAATTATGGTGGATAGCTTTATAGATGTCTATAGTGTGTATATATACACACTTTAGGATCATGAAAGGGAGAAGAAACTGAATAAAAAGTTCAAGATTTAATTTTCAGCAGTAGTTTTGTTGCTGCTATCTGATTCAAAACAGGAAGAATGCTTTGAAAACAATAGGCCTATTTAGGCATTTTATAAGCATGCATCCTTCACACACAGTGAGTGAGTGCACTAATATCACCCCTCCATCATGGTTTTCAACAAACAAAAGTGACTGTCTGAAGAGGAGGAGATTGTTGTATCCATATAGGCCCGCCACATGAGCCAGAACTCTGATTTTGGATGTGCTTTGTGTCTCACATGGAAACCCTGTATGGATACAACAGCCTCCCCGACTTTTGATAGACACTTTTGTGCGATTATAAATGCAGCAAAAAAGGGCAGACTAGTTGCTCCCAGAGCTGGCTAGATAGCTCAGATGTTTAGGTATCTGGCTGGAGCCAGAGGTTGGGAGTTTGATTCCCCATTGTTCCTTTTACAAGTAGAACCAGCCTGTGTGGTCTTGGGCAAGCTGCACATTCTGGGTGACCCCAGAAGAAGGGAATACAAAACCACTTCTGAGTACTCTCTATGTGAATACCCCAGAAAGGGTCAGCATAAGTCAGAATTGACTTGATGGCACATAATTAGTAGTATGCTCCCATCATTGCATGTGCTGTGCACACACTTTTGGCTTGACTGAATAGAGCTAATAAAGCCTATTTGTCGTCGTTTAGTCGTGTCCGACTCTTCATGATCCCATGGACCAGAGCACGCCAGGCCCTCCTATCTTCCACTGCCTCCTGGAGTTGTGTCAATTTCATGTTGGTTGCTTCGCAGACACTGTCCAGCCATTTCATCTTCTGTCATCCCCTTCTCCTCTTGCCGTCACACTTTCCTAACATCAAGGTCTTTTCCAAGGAGTCTTCTCTTCTCATGAGATGGCCAAAGTATTGAAGCCTCAGCTTCAGGATCTGTCCTTCCAGTGATAAAGCCTATTACATTTTCTATAAATACAGATTCCATCTACTGATTACATGGAGGAGGACTAGGTACTTCCATTATGACACAGAATACTTTTAGTACTGTATCCCTTATCTTTAGATAAAGAAAAGTATAGAGAAACAAATGTGGACTGCAGATATTTGTCATCCTGGTGTCACTTTTTTGTATAAGAAAAGCTTCTAGAAAGCTGTATCTGTTGCAATCCATTTTGTACTGAGACTTCACCACATGATCCTTCCTTTAAGCACAATAAAGTGGAAATGAATTAACTTATAAAAGCATGTATCTAAACTCTGGACTAGGAAGTTATGTAGGAAGTATTGGAGATACATGAAGAATGAGTATATGAATTGATGGAGTTTCAGGCCATCAGTCACTGCTAGTCAAAATAGTTACCTATCACCTTTGCTATCGAAGGCCATGCTGCCTCTGTGCATTAGTTGCTGGGGAATGTGTAATGGAGGGTCCAGTTGCATTTATTTCTTGCTGGTGTGAGTATTCTAGAAGGCTAATGTGTTTGATGACACTGTTGGACTAGAAAGACCTTCGGTATAAACCAAACATGATTCTTTAGTGCTCTATGTTGGAACATAATATGAATCCTTCTCTGTTGGTATTCTGAATAGCTACCAAAACTGGCTACCCAATCTGGTAATAAAAGCAGTGAGTGGTCATGATGGTCTGGGACTGATTTATAGTGTGGGGCCTTGGTCATTAAATTCTGAGTCGTATTGATGTAATTCCATAGTCAGCATCCAATCTTGAATGTCTGCTGGGTCCTTTTGCTTATGCCATCATTGACAGTTCCACCAGGCACTCTAAAAACTAGCTCAAGTGGGCTGAAAAATCTTCTACAGCAAGTGCTTTGGCATTATGGAGGGGTGCATCTTAAGGGGGAGAGAAGGAAATTCCAGTTGAGAGCTTCAAAGCATGCTCTTGGAACTTGGCCTATGTAGTGAAGAACCAATGTTAAGCCAATACTTGTGGATTATCAAACTGATAGCAAAAGAGGTGATTAGGTAAAGCTAGATTTGCCTTTTAATTCAATTCTGCTAATTATATGTGTATACGTTTTTCATTAGGAATGAGGGTTCCTCAGAATGTTCTCCATTGTATTAAATTTCTTTTAAATGCCATAAATTTCATTCCAGCTCATGGTGACCTAATAAATTAAGGGCCTCCAGAAGGTCTCATGATTAATAGCCCTGCCTAGTATTTGCTTACTAAATGCTGTGGCTTCCTTTATTGAGGTTCATCTATCTCATATTACGTCTTTGTCTCTTCCTACTACCTTCCCCTTTTCCTAATGTTATTTGCATTTCCAGCAACTTATCTTCTCATAGTACATAAAAAGTACTGTCACATCAGTTCAGTTATTTTAGCTACTAGTGAGATTTCAAACTTGATTTGACCTGGAACACACTTACCGGTACTGTACTTGTATTTCTGGCAGTCTGCAAGATCTGTAAAGATTTCTTTGAATACCACGTTTCAGATGAATGAATTTGCTTTTTCATAGAAAAGAAAGTAACATTTAAGCTAACTCTTTTTAGTACTAAGCAGAAGGAGACAATAGCAAAGCAATTTCTGTATATTTAGGTCTTGAAAACTCTATGATGAGATAATATGAAATGATAGTATATAAGTAGTAGAAATCCACCCTGTCCCACTCCCTCTTCCTTTCCTCCTGCTCTTCCCTTCCCCATCTGGTCTTATTACAATTGTGTTATGCTATGTTTAGTAGCTTGATTGCAAATAATAGAATATTAGAATATCATTTTGCTTACACATTTTACTTTTTAGTCCTGTGCTTAGATACTCACTTCAAAACTGAAAACGGCACAGAATATTATACCCAGTGACCCATGACTTTAGAAATTTGGAAGATCTTTTTATTCACTGATTTGGAATAAATAAAAGATGAAGAATCACATTTTCAGAAATAGAATTATATATACAGCAAATGTATATCATTTCTGTCTATGCTTGTGAGTGTTTCAGCTCTTAAGACCTGGAAACAAGTACTTTGTAGACATAGAACAAGTTTGTTTTTTTATATACGTATTTGGCTTTTTAAAATATGTCTATATAATGCTCTTTCACTCCTCTTTTGTATTTATTTCTGTGTACCTATTTCTGTTTGTTTGCATTAGTCATTCTCTAGGTAAATTATAGGGATGTGGTGGCACTGCGGGTTAAACCGCAGAAGCCTCTGTGCTGCAAGGTCAGAAGACCAGCAGTCATAAGATTGAATCCACGTGACAGAGTGAGCTCCCGTCACTTGTCCCAGTTCCTGCCAACCTAGCAGTTCAAAAGCATGGGAAGGTGGGAAGGTAACGGCATTCCATGTCTATTTGTGCTGACCATGTGACCATGGAAACTGTCTTCTGACAAACGCTGGCTCTGTGGCTTGGAAACAGGGATGAGCACTGCACCCTAGAGTCGGACATGACTGGACTAAATGTCAAGGGGAACTTTTACCTTACCTAGGCAAATTGTCCATAAGAACAATGATTCTATCAGCAAATTATCCAGAAAATGCTGTCAGTGCAGATTGTGACATTTGTGCCACTGGTGCATTTGCTGCTGTTCCAGTGGTCTAATTAACCTGGCAGCAATCTCTTGTGGCCAGTGCTGTTTCCTTTGTTTGTTTTCTTGGCACTATAGTTCAGGCCTTTATATTTTCCATACACCTTAAAATAGATCTCGTATTTACTATTGATTCCCCCCATTCTTTCCCCCCTCCCTTCTTTTTGTTGATTGGCAGTATCATCCAGACAAACAGAGCACAGATGTGCCAGCAGGAGAAGTGGAGGCGCGCATGCAGAGGTTCATCGAAATTGATCGAGCGTGGAAAATTCTAGGGAATGAAGAGACAAAAAAAGAGTATGACCTGCAGCGGAGAGGTAGGTTCCTGCCGAGGAGTGCTGTAGTAGTAGCAGCAGCAGCTCTTGAGAGCAAAAGCTGGAGAGGTAGATCAGTGGTGCTTTTTCAAAATGCTTTTCTACTGAAACAACTAATTTGCTATTATCTTGCTTCCATATATAGATATATTATTTATACTGATTATTACTCATCCATTAGGCAGTAAAAACACTTGATTATTTTTGACAAAGCATTAGGTGGTAGCTGTTCTGCTAATTCAAATGAATGTAGGATTTAGTTAATAATGACTTCATTTAGCCAATCTTAATTTGACAAAACTTAAAGCAGTTTCATTAAATGTTCTTAGTTTCTTGAGTTATGTTCTTTGTTATATTCAGTTACTTCATTTTAGATAGAGATTTTTAATTTATATTAAAGGTATACAATAGCAGTAGGTTGTAGAAACACTCCATGATCAGGCATCATTTTTCAATACTGTTCATAATGCATCTGTCCTAATCCTAAGGAAGCAATTTATAAATAATACTTCAGTAAACCACATTAACCAGGCAATTCCAGCGTGCATTTCTCTCTCTCTCCCCCCCCCTCTTTTTAAATACATCTCAGAAAATAGCATCTTAAAACAGTGACAGGCTGTTGTGAGAAAGAAAGGAGGAAATGTAGGTCAGGTCTGTCACACATGGGCTACCATTACATGAAGTGATAGGCTGTCTTTCTGCTCTGGCCTCGGGATAGGAGTCCCTCAGCCTTCCATTAGAACCTTCAATAAATGTATATCCACCCTACATGTTAATGGGGGGAGTCAATAATAGCGTATTGCCTGTGGGGAAAACACTCAGTTGCACTCTGCAGTAACACACTCTGGTCCAGCATTGACGTGTAGCTACCATCACTTTTCAGTGTGTTTGATAAAAGCTCACTGTCTCTGCAGCATGTTATTGAATTCCCTTCCATTGTATGTTGGCACACCATCAAATCTTTTTCTCTTGCTGTTTAAACTTCCCTGCTGCTAAGGTTGCAACAATTTTATCTGCGAAACAAAAGCTTAGTCAGCATGGCTGCCAAATATGCATAATTAAGTAAAGAATACACTGAGTAGACAAACTTATTTTTGACCATGAATTATTGGATGTTTATATTTCTTCTTAAAATATGCTGCTGAGGCTATTGGCTACTGGGTATAAAATTTTTAAAGAGCAGAATTGTTTTTAAATTAGTTGTATTGCTTTTGGCTTAATAAAAATGAGACATTCTTACATAGAAAATGAATAATAAAAACTGATGGTTTAGAAAATGTTTCTGTTGTATAAAAAAGGGGAAACGTTTTGTTTTACTTGTCTTACTTTGAGTTGGAACAAATAACTTAGCATAAAAATTCATCCCATTGATTAACTTTCACATTCTTACAACAATGAACAATCTTGATTTTCATTTTTGTGTGTGAAAAGCTATACAGATATGCTTTTAAAATTTGTTAGAGCTGACCTACTTGTACTAGCAGAATGGATGAACACTTATTTTCTTTGAAATTCTAATGAGATGCATAATAGCACTGCCCCATGTAATGTTTGTTGCAATCACTTGGGTGTTTGAAAGGCTTCATATGAGACACACCTTTTTGTTTTAGCTAAATTTGATGTATTAACTGTTTGCTGTTGTAAGGAAAAGTCTTTTAGAGGTATTGAGTGGCTTGTCTTAGTTCTCCCTCCCCCAATTCCTTAAAATTCCATGCCAACATGTGGGATTTGCCCACATTCAGAAGAATGTTCTCTTGGCTACTCTTTATATGCCAAAATACAACTGAATAGTTCAATAGATTTAGCACTCTACTCAAATGAGATCTGAGTGAGCCAACTTTGATCACAGATGTCTTATGTACACTCATTTTGCTTAATTTTTCAGCAGAAATCTTTAATTTCTTTTTTTAATCATTGTTTCAAATGATTCATTAGTAATAACAAATAGACATTAGTACAATATTAGCAAACTGGGTAATTTCAGACTTCTGTTAACCAACAACTTTATCATATTCTTAAGCACAACTTAAGGCGGAAGTCAGAGGAGCTCTGCTCTTGCTGTTATGAAAGTAATTATTTTTTGGAGAATTCCCCTTGGATGTACAGTATGTGTGAGACCACTACATATTTATTGTGTTGTAGGTTGGGTGGTGTGTGAATAGCACAAATATACATAATAATTTAGTTGAAGGTATTCTTGTGAGTTCACTTTCTAGATCAAATGCAAACCAAAATTAAGACTGTGATTAATGTTTGTTTCACTTTCAACAAGCAAAGGGTGCCTCATTTCTTTTCTTGTGCTTGGGAAGTTTTTATCCCAGCAATAACTCTGTGAATCTGTAGCCACTACACACACTGACTCGCTAGTTAAGTTTCTGCATGATCTACCAATGTATTTTAGATGCACAAGGCAAAGAGAATGAACACTTGCTAATAATCTATGTGAGGGAGGTAAAGAAAGAGTCACTAGACCAAGCTTTGTGGCCAATTTGGGATTAGAATAGAAGTCTCCTCAATTCTAAACAATGTATTAGATATTGCAGTACAAATTCTTATGGGTTAATGTGTCATTAATAGTTTCTGTTCACTAAAAGTAGAAGCTGGAGAGGAACCCCCTGCACTTTTATTCAGCTCCATTGTACTTGATCCTGGAGGACCTATACATCCCTCATGAAACTGCATAATCCCCTTTCAAAGCTTCCTGAGCTGGTGGCTATTAATATCTTGAGGAAACAAAGGTCTTGGTGTATATATTCAGTTCTTGAAAAAACAAAATTATCTGGTTTATTAATGTGGGAAATTGTGCTTCTGTAACCACAATTGGGAATGCCAGAAAATGGCTGATATTGCTGCATGATACCATGCTCGCATTGCCAGCAGGGAAAAGGATCCAATCTTTAAATAGCAAAGGGCAGCCTGAATGTTGACAGCACCAATGTCAGCAGTCAGGATGGTCTATAGGATACCCTCTTGTGCTCACTACCATTCATATTTGTCAAAAAACACACTATTTGTGTTTGATTGAGAAGTGTTTGATTAAAAAAAGAGTCAGCTTCTGGGATTTTCTCTTGCATGGTATCGCTTTATGAATGTCTTGACTGCTGCCATTGGTGTTATCAGTATTCAGACTGCTCTTTCCTGGGCAAAGTTTAGCATTCTTTTTCCTGCTGGGAACATGGGTATAATATTGTGCAGCAATATCAGGCGATTGCCTGACGTTTTGAATTGTGGATACAGAAGCACAATAGCCCACATTCATAAACCTGAAGTTTTTAGGAAGAACTGAATTACCTGTTTTTTTAAAAAAATGGAAGTTTAAGTATATATACACTACAAACACATTCCAAAAGAACCTTCCGTCTTGTAGAATGAAAAAACATAGCTTTGACTATGTGGACCTTTGTCAGCATGGTGATGTCGTTGCTTTTTAAGATGCTGTCTAGGTTTGTCATCGCGTTCCTCCCAAGAAGCAGGCATTTTTTAATTTTCATGGCTGCTCTCCCCATCTGCAGTGATCATGGAGCCTAAGAAAGTAAAATCTGTCACTGCCTCCATATCTTCCCCTTCTATTTGCCAGGAGGTTATGAGACCAGAGGCCATGATCCTTTTTTTATGTTGAGCTACAGACCATTTTTTGCACTCTCCTCTTTCATCCTCATTAAGAGGTTCTTTAATTCCTCCTCACTTTCTGCCATCAGAGTAGTATCATTTGCATATCGGAGGTTGTTGATATTTATTCCAGAAATCTTAATTCCGGTTTGGGGTTCATCCAGTCTGCCCTTTCGCATGATGTATTCTGCATATAAGTTAAATAAGCTGGAGACGATATACAGCCTTGCTGTACTCCTTTCCCAATTTTGAACCAATCAGTTGTTCCATATCCAGTTCTAACTATTGTTTCCTGTCCCACATGTAGGTTTCTCAGGAGATAGATAAGGTGGTCAGGCACTCTCATTTCTTTAAGAACTTGCCATAGTTTGCTGCGGTTGACACAGTCAAAGGCTTTGGCATAGTCAATGAAGCAGAAGTAGATGTTTTTCTGGAACTCTCTGGCTTTCTCCATAATCCAGCACATGTTAGCAATTTGGTCTCTAGTTCCTCTGCCCCTTCAAAATCCAGCTTGCATTTCTGGGAGTTCTCAGTCCATATATTGCTGAAGCCTACCTTGTAGGATTTTGAGCATAACCTTGCTAGCGTGTGAAATGAGTGCAACAGTACAGTAGTTGGAGCATTCTTTGTCACTGCCCTTCATTGGGACTGAGATGTAGACTGATCTTTTCTAGTCCTCCGGCCACCACACTATCTGGGTTGTCTGGGACATCTAGATCTTCCTGGTATAATTCCTCTGTGTATTCTTGCCACTTCTTCTTGATGTCTTCTGCTTCTGTTCGGTCCCTCCCGTTTTTGTCCTTTATCATGTCCATCTTTGCACAAATGCTTCCTTTAATATCTCCAATTTTCTTGAACAGATCTCTGGTTTTTCCCTTTCAATTATTTTCCTCTGTTTCTTTGCACTGTTCGTTTAAGAAGGCCTTCATGTCTCTCCCCTGGAAGTCCACATTCAATTTTCTGTAACTTTCCCTATCTCCCCTGCATTTTGTTTCCCTTCTCTTTTCTGCTATTTGTAAGGCCTCGTTGGACAGCCACTTTGCTTTCTTGCATTTCCTTTTCTTTGGGATGGTTTTTGTTGCTGCCTCCTGTACAGTGTTACAAGCCTCCAGCCATAGTTCTTCAGGCACTCTGTCCACCAAATCTAGTTCCTTAAATATGTTCTTCACTTCCACTGTGTATTTATAAGGGATTTGATTTAGATTATACCTGACTTGCCCTGTGATTTTTACTCTCTCTTCAGTTTAAGTTTGAGTTTTGCTATAAGAAGTTGATGATCAGAGGCACAATCAGCTCCAGGTCTTGTTTTTGCTGACTGTATAGAGCTTCTCCATCTTTGGCTGCAGAGAACATGATCAATCTGATTTCGGTATTGCCTATCTAATGATGTCCATGTGTAGTGTCGCCTCTTGTGCTTTTGGAAAAGAGTTTTTGTGATGACCAGCTTCTTCTCTTGACAAAACTCTGTTAGCCTTTGTCCTGCTTCATTTTGAACTCCAAGGCCAAACATACCTGTTCTTCCTTTTATCTCTTGACTTCCTACTTTAGCATTCCAGTCCCCTATAATGCAAAGAAAATCCTTCTTTGGTGTCAGTTCTAGAAGGTGTTGTAAATCTTCATGGAATTGGTCAATTTCAGCCTCTTCAGCATAGGTGATTGGTGCATAAACTTCGATTACTGTGATGTTGAAAGTTCTACCTTGGATTCATATTGAAATCATTCTATCATTTTTGAGAATGTATCCCAGTACAGCTTTTCCCACTCTTTTGTTGATTATGAGGGCTGCTCCATTTCTTCTACAGGTTTCTATGCCACAGTAGTAGATACGATAATCGTCTGAAGTGAATTTGCCCATTCCCGTCCATTTTAGTTCACTGATGCCCAGGATGTCAATGTTTATTCTTGCTATCTCCTGTTTGACCACATCCAGCTTACTAATGTTCATAGATCTTACATTCCAGGTTCCTATGCAGTATTTTTCTTTGGAGCATCGGACTTTCCTCTCACTTCTACGCACGTCCACAGCTGAGTGTCCTTTGGGCTTTGGCCCAAACACTTCATTAGCTGTGGAGCTACTTCTACTTGTACTCTGCTCTTCTTCAGTAACATGTTGGATGCCTTACGACCTGAGGGGCTCATTTTCCAGCGTCCTATTTTTTAGCCTTTTTTTCTGTCCGTGGAGCTTTCTTGGCAAAGATACTGGAGTGGCTCGCCAGTTCCTGCTCCAGGTGGATGGCGTTTAGTCAGAACTCTACACTATGACCTGTCTGTCTTGGGTGTCCCTGCATGGCATAGCCCATAGCTTCTCTTAAGTACTCAAGCCCCTTTGCCACGACAAGGCAGCAATCCGTGAAGGGTATCATGAGTACAGAACTAGAAAATTCCAGTTTCATATACCAGAGGCTTGTTGGGTTTTTTTTAAACAATTGAAATACTGTAATGCAGTGAGTATACAAATACTAAAAAGGATCAAACAAATACCATACTAAAAATATAAGCAACATGAAAATGCATTGAAAGAGTAAGGTACAACAATCCATTTAAAAAAACCCCTACTCAGGCAGCCAACCACTGAAGGATAGCTTGGCGGAAGAGAAAGGTCTTTTCCTGCCTGTGAAAGTACTTCAAAATGAGGTTAGCCTAGCCTCCTGTGGCAGGAAGAGGTGCTGTTTCAGTTACCAAAGTACTAAGCTATTTAGGGAATTACATTATACCACCAACACCTTGAATTCCAACTCTAAAATTATTCGCAGCAATTTATTTAGAACCGATTCATATAGTTTCTGGAAGAAGTTTTGTCAGCTAACTGCATCATATTACACTAGCTTCGGAGCTCATGTTATCTTCAAGGGCGACACCATATAGACTGTATTCCAGTTGTTTAACTGGGAGGTCACCAGTCTCTATGTTATCTCTGCCAGGAATAGCTACAGCTTGCAGGCCTGTCAAAGCTAGAAATAAGTACTCCAGTCTACGTTAGCCGATTGTACATGTTTCTTTAGAGGGAATAAGGTCCAATGAATGGCAGTTTGGTTACCCAACTTCCATGTCTACGAAACCAATCCACAGAACTCAGTTTTGTTAGGATTTATCTTTAGCTGACTAACCCTTATCCAGCTTATTACAGCATCCAGGCAGCAGTTCAGCACCTGCATATCCTTACCTAACTTCAGCAAAAAGGAGAAGTACTGTAGAATGGAGTGTTAGCATGATAAAGGTAGTCAAAAAAAATGCCTAAGGGCCTTCCTTACCCATTGGTTTCATAAAAGAGATTGAACAGCATGAAGAATCAAATAGGTTAATAGCCATGGGGCTGAACAGAAGTCTTCTGCCAACTACAAGTGGAGCCACTACATCACATCTAAAGCAGTGGTAATTTTTGTAGGGTTGGGGACCACTTTCCATCCACAAAATGAATATGACTTAAGGAGGAGGTAGAATGCGATATATTTGGTATAGATACCTGGTATACAGTGGTGTCCTGCTTGACGACGACCCCGCTTGACGACAAAATTGCTTGACAATGAGTTTTTTGCGATCGCTATAGCAATCTCAAAACAATGGTTCCTATGGGTTTTTTTCACTTTACATCGATTAGGTGCCTGCTTCGCGAACCGTTTGTTCGCAAAATTATGTTTTTTCCCCGGCTCCACAAAATAGCTTCCCTTCGCAAAATGGTTTTCCTCCCTTCACAAAATGGCTGTTTTCTGGACAGAAGCTTTGGAAGACAACGATTGTAAACAGCTGATCGGCGGTTCTCCATGGGCGATCTTCGCTGGACAGTGAGGTATTTCCCCATTGGAACGCATTAACCGGTTTTCAGTGCATTCCAGTGGGGTTTTTTTCCTCTTGAGGACGATTTCGCTTAACAGCGATTTTCCTGGAATGGATTATCATCATCAAGTGGGGCACCACTGTATTTTTATTTTAAAATATACACATACTGTGTGTTTATTATTAATATCATTATAAATTCTTGGTGCTGAAAAATACAGTTCCCCATAGACTCATGCAGACATGAAATTGATGTTTCATATTAGTAAGTCCTAATTTGTTAAAGATAATTTCATCATTTCTTCCCTCAACCTACTAAAATGTCATTCAGTATTAATTACAATAAATTAAGGAATATATGTAAGTCATGAAAGAATGATAAATTTAATTATGCAGTGGTTTTAAATCAACTTTGAGAATCATACCCTCTAGATTTACTTACTGGGGCAGAAGCAACAGGAGGAACTGTAACTGGCTGTTTAAATAACAAAAGCTTCTAATACGGTGTTTTGTGTTTAAACAGCAAAGGCTTACATACTGCTTAAGTGTTTTCGTTTTTTAAAACAAGGCTTAAGGAAGAGTAATGCTGGCAAAACAGTAGGGAGAGAATGGTAATTAAAGAATATTTCCTCTTTCAGTAAACAATGCCCATCCCCAAAAAAGGCTTGCAGAAAATTTTATTGAAGTAAGCAGCCAATTTGGTGGTTTGCTGTTGAATATCAGCAGCAGACTACAGTGCTGATTTTAAAAAAAGTTGTGGGGGCACTAAAGATCCCACAAAAAGGTTTGGGGGCACATGTAGCTCTGCTTTAAAGGCACTGGGTCTCTGTATCTCCCAAGGAAACATTTACCATGACTCTCCAGTTGCATTCTGGTACCTTTAACTAAACTTGTTGTTATGTGCAGTCAAGTTGTGTCTAATTCTATGAATGAGCTCTCTCCAAAATGACCTGTCCTCAGCTGCTCCGCTCAGGTTTTGCAGACTCAGTCCCTTAGTCTCTTTTAGGGAGTCAGTTCTTCTCATATTTCATCTTTTCCTGCTGCCTTCCATCTTTCCCAGCATTGTTGTTTTTTCCAGAGTATCTTGTCTTCTCATGACGTACCTAAAGCAGGACAGCCTCAGTTTCAACATTTTTGCCTCCAGAGATAGTTCAAGCTTGATTTGATCTGGAACCCACTTGTTTGACTTTCTGACTATCCAGGGTGTCTGCAGAGTTCTTCTCCAACAATATTTCAAATGAATCTTTTTTTCCCTGTCAGTTTTCTTAACCGGCCAGCTCTCACACCTAAACATGATGATCAGGAATATAAGAGTGTGGGTGGTCTTGGTCTCCAATGACACATCCTTACACTTGATCTTGATGAACATGGTGTACAGGTGTTCAATAAGCAAGTGGTTGACTCCATTCCTCTGACCAAGATGTTCACATGCCTTAGTTGAACAAAGTGCAATAAAACCTTGAAATGGGCTTTCAGTGGAAGGAGGGAGGAGCCACAAGCAGCGAGAACAGGGGAATTCCAGGGATCTGGATTCCCCTGGGTTTACTCCGAGTCAGAGGACCCCCCCCCCGGAGAACGGGGGGCAAGTTCCTACAGGAGAGTGGGACTTGTTAGCAAGTGGGGGCTTTGGAACCACCGAATCTCAGATGGCAGTCTGTTTTTTGGAAGAGTTCCCTTCCTACATGCAATCTGTCTCGTGAAGTTGCCATGATGGTGAGTTAGCTGCTCCGAGAAAAAACAAGAAAAAAAATTGCAAGATTCCAGATGAAAGGTTACGGCAAAGAGAATTCTCATCCTGTTTTCCTACTAGTATTGAGAGAAGGAATTGATGTGTACAGCTGCTGGAATTCTTAAGAAATTGATGCGTACAGCTGCTTCATATAGTTACAATGTAAGATCAGGGAATATGGTGTTGGCTTTGCAGTCAGAAATACTCTGCTGAGATCGATTGTTCCACCCAATGCGGGGAGTGAAAGAATCCTGTCTCTGCAGCTCCACTCATCAGTGGGACCGGTCACCCTCATTAGTGCATATGCACCAACACTGTCATCCACAACAGAAGTGAAAGATAAATTTTATGACAATCTGGCAGCTGCTATCAAAAAAGTCCCTGAGAGAGAGACACTGTTCATTCTTGGAGACTTTAATGCTAGAGTTGGTGCTGACCACAATTCTTGGCCCACTTGTCTAGGTCATTTTGGCATTGGAAAGATGAATGGAAATGGCCAACTCTTTCTGGAGTTTTGCTGTTATTACGGTCTTTGTGTCACCAACACATTCTTCAATACGAAGCTTCAACGCAGAGTTTCTTGGAGACATCCAAGATCCAAGCATTGGCATCAGCTCGATTTGATCCTCACTAAATGTTCTAACCTTCCTAGTATTACGATCACACACGGTTACCAGAGTGCTGATTGTGATACTGATCACTCCCTGGTGTGTAGTAGAGTACAATTGCGAACAAAGAGACTGTATCACACGAAAAAGGAAGGAAGACCATGTATTGACATCAGCAAGACTCACGATCAAAGGAAAGTGGAGAAATTTGCCCAAGCGCTTGAGGATACCCTTCCAGGGCCAGCTGAGGCAAATGCACCTGAATGTTGGGAACATTTCAAGAATGCTGTGTATAACACCACCCTGTCCACATTTGGCAAGAAGACCAAAAAGACGGTCGACTGGTTCGAAGCCCATTTGGAGTAGTTGATGCCAGTGATTGAGGATAAGAGGAGAGATCTAGCAGCATACAAAGCCTGTCCTAGTGAGTACAGCTTGCAAGCTCTTCAAGCTGCTCATAGCCAAGTCCAACAGACTGCCAGGACATGTTCCAATGATTATTGGCTTCAGCTGTGCTCTGAGATAAAGTTAGCAGCGGACACAGGTAACATCAAAGGGAATGTATGATGGGATCAAGCAGGCTTTAGGTGCAATACAGAAGAAATCTGCTCCCTTGAAGTCTGCTACAGGCGTGATCATCCAGGACCGATCACAGCAGATGGACTACTGGGTGCAGCACTACTCTGAGCTATATTCCAGAGAGAATGTAGTAACTGAAGAAGCATTAAATAACATTGAGTTTCTCCCTGTCCTGGAAGAGTTGGACAGTGAACCAACCTTAGCAGAAATAAAAGTGGCCTTGGATTCCCTTGCCTCCGGCAAGGCACCTGGAAAGGATAACATCCCTGTTGAAGTGCTGAAATGCTGTAAGGAGATCATCACCACCGAACTGTATGAAGTCTTTCATCTTTCCTGGAGCGAAGGTGGATTACCACAAGACATGAAGGATGCAAAAATTATCACATTGTATAAGAACAAAGGAGACAGGAGCGACTGCAATAACTACCATGGCATCTCTCTTCTCAGCGTTGTAGGGAAGCTGCTTGCCTGTGTTGTGCTGAAGAGGCTCCAGGTGCTTGCAGACAGAATCTATCCAGAATCACAGTGTGGATTTCAAGCTAATAGATCCACCACTGACATGATATTCTCCCTCAGACAGTTGCAGGAGAAATGCAGGAAACAACAACAGCCACTCTTAATGGCCTTCATAGATATTACAAAAGCATTTGATTTGGTTAGCAGAGATGGCCTTTTAAAATACTTCCTAAGACTGGATGTCCTCCTCGACTCCTTAGCATCATCAGGTCCTTTCATCAGGGAGTGAAGGGCACTGTAGTTTTTGATGGCTCAACATCAGATCCCTTTGACATCCGAAGTGGAGTGAAACGGGGCTCGCACCGACCCTGTTTGGGATATTTTTTTGCTGTCATGCTGAAGCAGGCCTTTGGAACTGCAACAGAAGGTGTCTATCTCTGGACTAGATCAGATGGAAAGTTCTTTAATCTCTCTAGATTGAGAGCAAAGACCGTCCAGCTGAAATGCATGCGGGACTTCCTCTTCAGCCGATGATGCAGCCATTGTTGCCCACTCTGCTGAAGACCTCCAACAACTCATGAATCGTTTTAGCAAGGCCTGCCAAGACTTTGGACTAACTATCAGCCTGAAGAAAACACAAGTCATGGGCCAGGGCATTGACTCACCCCCCTGTATTACCATCTCCATGCAAGAATTGGACGTTGTCCATGAATTTGTGTACCTTGGCTCAATGATCTCTGACACGCTCTCCCTAGATGTCGAGCTGGATAAACACATTGGGAAAGCAGCTACCATGTTCTCAAGACTCACAAAGAGAGTATGACTCAATAAGAAGCTGACAGCATACACCAAGATCCAGGTCTATAGAACCTGTGTCCTGAGCACACTCCTGTACTGCAGTGAGTCCTGGACCCTTCATGCACGGCAGGAGAGAAAGCTGAACACATTCCATATGCGTTGCCTCCAACACATTTTTGGTATCACCCGGCAGGACAAAGTTCCAAATAGAGTAGTCCTAGATTGAGCTGGAATTTTTAGCATGTATACATTACTGAAACAGCAATGTCTACGTTGGCTTGGACATGTTGTAAGAATGGCTGATGGTTGGATTCCAAAGGATCTCCTGTATGGAGATTTAGTGCAGGGACATTGCCCCAGAGGGAGACCACAGCTGCGATACAAGAATATTTGCAAGCGGGATCTGAAGGCCTTGGAAATGGATCTCAACAGATGGGAAACCCTGACATCTGAGCGTTCAGCCTGGAGGCAGGCGGTGCATCAGAGCCTCTCCCAATTTGAAGAGACCCTTGTCCAGCAGGCTGAGGCAAAGAGACAGTCACAAAAACAGCAAAATCAGGGAGCTAGATGTGGTACAAATTGTATTTGTCCTCAGTGTGGAAGGGATTGTCACTCTCGAATTGGCCTTCTCAGCCACACTAAACGCTGTTCCAAGTCCTCCGTGCAGAGCACAATACCATAGTCTCTCGAGACTGAAGGATGCCTATTCCATTGTTCCTTCATGTTGGACTGAAAACTGAAGCCTTATAAAGGGATGAACAGATTGGGCTCCATGGTTAAATGTGATTAGGTCATTTTTCTTTATTTTATTTTCTTTATTTTCTGTGGAAGCATATTGATTTCACATTGTAACTTAATTCCCACTGTTTTTACGGTGTACAGGTGATTGCTTGAAACAAATAAAAACCCTTTTGTTTCAATCAATTAATAAAAATAAAATAATAAATAAAATAAAATTAATAAAAACCTTGGTATACTAAAGGTGTCCTTCTGAGGAAGATTAGTTTACATGTACTTAAATCTGCAAAGACAACTACCACGAGAACCCAAATTTCGGTATTAATACTATGTCCAATAGGGGGAGAATCTTATCATCCAAAGAAAGAAAAAAGAAATGTCCTATTTGCTTCTCTTTGGATTAAAAAAGTGTGGCATTAATATTTGGAGTGGTGGCACTGAGGCAGAGGGTAGTAATGTCTTGACGAAGTTAAACCTAACTCCCAAAAGCAGGGTTTCTGAAGTTTCTACCTTCAACAATATGAAAGGAGGAGTAGGGAATCAACTTTGACAAAGATGAAGAGAACAAATTGGTCTTCTGCCTTTGCCTTTGCTACTGCCTTTGCCTTTGCTCCTGCTTTGAGAAGAGCAAAAGAACTGCATAGCTAAAAAAAAAATCTTTCCCTGTCACCAGGAGAAAGTATGGGAGGGGACTTTCTCCTGGTGACAGGGAAGGATTCTCCTGAGATGTTAAGAAGGAAGGCTTTTTAGTAGACTGCTTTTCTTCTGGAATATTTCTTGGCTTGTTCAGATGTGTAATACAGTATTACACAACTTATTGAAACAGCATTAAAATGAGCCTAATCAGTATTACCTGTAGGAAGAACTGTATAAATATGCTAATAGAAAAAGTTCAGCAAAGAAAAATTTACTATCCCTGTTTGACTGATTCCACTAAAGGGTCTTTCTGTTGATTTAGAGGGAAGTATAGGTATCAAGATAGATTAGATAACATAAAGGTAAGGCTACTTCTTCCATCATTCTGATTTCTTGCTATTTTTACAGTTTACAGCAGAATCCTAGATGTAAATGGATTAATTTTGTTTTAATTTATATATTTCATGTATTGGAGGTGTTCTGAATAGATTAGGTCAAAGAGGTTTTATTGATCCAGACCTCTAACTTGTCTGATTTATTTTAATTGCATTCATTAAGATTAATTTAGATGAAACTGAGCCTCAGGGGATCTATAATGTGGATTTCAGGTAAAATTAGTTCCAATTTAATGTTGCAAAAAGGAGGTAGAGACCACAGGCCAACATAATACCAGTTAATCGGCAGCTAATTAATGAATTGCATGGAGGAGAAATTGTGCTTTGATATTAAAGTGCTAATTAGATTTTTTCATCAATAAATATGGGTAGTTAAAATAAGTGTTCAATTTCACTACCAATTTATTATTCATAGTTAACTATTGTAGTGGCAGATTGAGTGTAATGGACAACTTCTGATTTATTGGCTGCAGTATCCATTAAGATCGATGACTGAACTAAGGTATACAAAATCTTTAACAATTTCAATTTCTTTATTGTTAATGTTAAAGTTGTATAGTTCTTTTGTAGTCATGATTTTTGTCTTAATGTTCAACTGTAGTCCTGCTTTGGCATTTCTCCTTTCACTTTAATCAGAAGTTGTTTCAAATCATTGCTGCTTCTGATCAGTAAGATGGTGTTATCTGCATATCTTAAATCATTAATGTTTCTTTTATCTATTTTCACTCTTTCATTTGAATCTAATATAGCTTTTCATGTGATACATTCTGCATGCAGATTGAACAAATATGGAGATAATATGCACCCTTCTCTGATAGTTTTACCTATGGGGAACCATTCTTTCTCTCTCCATATAAGGTAAACGCTTTTGTTGGAACAGCTTGAGCATCACTTTGCTAACATGAGAAATTAAAGCAGTGGTCCTATAGCTATCACACTTCTTGGCTTATTCTTTCTATAGCCATTGCAGTCCTTGGCTTATCCTTTCTTGGATATTTGAATGTATATTAAACTTTTCCAGTCTTTGGGCCATTGTTTTGTTTTCTATATTTGTTGGCATTTTCTTGTTAGGATTTGATAGATTCCATCTCTGTGACTTGAAATAGTTGTAATGGTATTCCATCTACCCTTGGTCATTTCTTTCTTCCCAGTGCTTTCACGGCAGGTTTCACTTCACTTCCTAGAACTGCAAATATTCATATTTGTCCTTTACTCTTACCCAGTAGCTGATTGACAGCTTTCAGATCTGGGAATCTCATATCTTGTTTCATTTTGGTCTGTCTCGTCTTTATTTATTTATTTTTATTTATTATTTGACTTCTACCCTGCCCCTCTAGACAGAGTCTACTTGGGGTGGCTTAGAAACAGTTATGAAGAGAGTAGGAAAAACCACTGGGCTACTCAGGTATAATCTAAACCAAATCCCTTATGAATACACAGTGGAAGTAAAGAACAGATTTAAGGAACTCAATTTGGTGGACAGAGTGCCGAAGAACTTTGGATAGAGGCTCGTAACATTGTACAGGAGGCAGCAACAAAAACCATCCCAAAGAAGAGGAAATGCAAGAAAGCAAAGTGGCTGTCCAACGAGGCCTTAGAAATAGCAGAAAAGAGAAGGGAAACAAAATGCAAGGGAGATAGGGAAAACTATAGAAAACTGAATGCAGACTTCCAAAGAATAGCAAGGAGAGACAAGAGAGCCTTCTTAAATGAACAATGCAAAGAAATAGAAGAAAATAACAGAAAAGGGAAAACCAGAGATCTGTTCAGGAAAATTGGAGATATTAGAGGAACATTTTGTGCAAAGATGAACATGATAAAGGACAAAAATGGGAGGGATCTAACAGAAGCAGAAGACATCAAGAAGAGGTGGCAAGAATACACAGAGGAATTATATCAGAAAGATGTGGATATCCCAGACAACCCAGACAATGTAGTTGCTGACTTTGAGCCAGACATCCTGGAGAGTGAAGTCAAGTGGGCCTTAGAAAGCCTGGCTAACAACAAGGCAAGTGGAGGTGATGACATTCCAGTTGAATTATTTAAAATCTTAAAAGATGATGCTGTGAAGGTGATACATTCAATATGCCAGCAAGTTTGGAAAACTCAACAGTGGCCAGAGGATTGGATAAGATCAGTCTACATCCCAATCCCAAAGAAAGGCAGTGCCAAAGAATGCTCCAACTACCGTACAATTGCACTCATTTCACACGCTAGCAAGGTTATGCTCAAAATCCTCCAAGGTAGGCTTCAGCAGTATGTGGACTGAGAACTCCCAGAAGTATAAGCTGGATTCCGAAAGGGCAGAGGAACTAGAGACCAAATTGCTAACATGCACTGGATTATGGAGAAAGCCAGAGAGTTCCAGAAAAATATTTACTTCTGCTTCATTGACTATGCAAAAGCCTTTGACTGTGTGGACCACAGCAAACTATGGCAAGTCCTTAAAGAAATGGGAGTGCCTGACCACCTTATCTATCTCCTGAGAAACCTATATATGGGACAGGAAGCAAGAGTTAGAACTGGATATGGAACAACTGATTGGTTCAAAATTGGGAAAGGAGTACGACAAGGCTGTATATTGTCCCCCGGCTTATTTAACCTATATGCAGAATACATCATGCGGAAGGCTGGACTGGAGGAATCCCAAACTGGAATTAAGATTGCCGGAAGAAATATTAACAACCTCCGATATGCAGATGATAACACTCTGTTGGCAGAAAGTGAGGAGGAATTAAAGAATCTTGTAATGAGGGTGAAAGAGGAGAGTGCAAAAAATGTTCTGAAGCTCAACATCAAAAAGATTAAGATCATGGCCACTGGTCCCATCACCTCCTGGGAAATAGAAGGGGAAATAGAAGGGGAAGATATGGAGGCAGTGACAGACTTTAGTTTCTTGAGCTCCATGATCACTGCAGATATAGACAGCAGAAACGAAATTAAAAGACGCCTGCTTCTTGGGAGGAAAGCGATGACAAATCTTGACAGCATCTTGAAAAGCAGAGACATCACCTTGCCAACAAAAGTCCAAATAGTCAAAGCTAGGGTTTTTCCTGTAGTGATGTACGGGAGTGAGAGCTGGACCATAAAGAAAGCAGACCGCCGAAGAATTGATGCCTTTGAATTGTGGTGCTGGAGGAGGTTCTTGAGAGTCCCCCTGGACTGCAAGGAGAACAAACTTATAAATTCTAAAGGAAATCAACCCTGAGTGTTCACTGGAAGGACAGATCCTGAAGCTGAGGTTCCAATACTTTGGCCATCTCATGAGAAGAGAAGACCTTGATGTTAGGAAAGTGTGAAGGCAAGAGGAGAAGGGGACGACCGAGGATGAGATGGCTGGACAGTGTCTGCGAAGCAACCAACATGAAATTGACACAACTCCGGGAGGCAGTGGAAGATAGGAGGGCCTGGCGTGCTCTGGTCCATGGGGTCACGAAGAGTCGGGCACGACTAAACGACTAGACGACGAGAAACATTGATTGATTGATTGATTGATTGATTGATTGATTTGATTTGATTTGATTTGATTTGATTTGATTTGATTTATACCCCACCCATCTGGCCTAAAAGGCCACTCTAGGTGGCTTCCAGTGAAAACAATAAAATAATACAAAGAGTTACATAAATCATAATTATAACATGCACAATACAAAAATAGAACTAAAATAAATAAAGGAGAACAAGAGAAAATCAAGTGTTAGCTGGAGGGAAGGCCTGAGTATATAGCCATGTTTTTAATTGCCTTTTAAAGGTGCCCAAAGTGGGGGCTGTGCGAATCTCATGAGGGAGATTATTCCAGAGGCGAGGAGCCACCGCCGAGAAGGCCCGGTTTCGTGTCTTTTCCTTCCAGGCCTCTCTTGGCGTCAGGCTCCTCAGCCTCACCTCCAGGCTTGCACGGGTGATCCGGGTAGATCTTGGTGGGAGCAGGTGTGCCGCCAAATATCGAGGTCCTAAACCATTTAGGGCCTTATAAGTGAGCATTAAAACTTTAAAGTCGATGCGGAAACGAATAGGCAGCCAATGCAGCATGGCCAGCGTGGGAGAAATGTGCTGGTATTTTCTCACTCCACTGAGGAGTCTGGCTGCTGCATTCTGTACCACTTGAAGTTTCCGCATCAGCCTCAAAGGCAGCCCCATGTAGAGCGTGTTACAGTAGTGTAATCTTGAGATTACGAGCGCGTGGACCAAGGTAGTGAGCGCCCCCGTGTCGAGATAGGGCTGCAGCCGGGCGATCTGCCAAAGGTGGAAGAAGGCGGTACGGATTACCGACACCACCTCTGTTTCCATGGTGAGCGTCGGGTCCAGATGTACCCCGAGGCTGCGGACCCCACTCTTTGTGGCCAGGGTCACTCCCCCAAATGTGAGAGAGTCACCCAAGCCGCCGACCACGGGGCCACCCACCCTCAGAACTTCCGTCTTGTCCGGGTTCAGCCTTAGCCCGTTTTCCCGCATCCATTGCAGTACGGTCTCCAGGCAGCGCCGGAGGGACAGGACAGCATCACCTGCAGTTGGTGAAAAGGAGATGTAGAGCTGGGTGTATAAAACATCATAAAATATAATTATATAAAATTGTCATTATAATTATCAAAATATGTCATAAAACAATCACATGATTAAATCAACAAACTAGAAGTTCAAGATGGAGGAAAAAGAAAACTAAAGAGAAAGAAGAATAAAGTGTTGACTGGAAGGAAGGCCTGCCTAAAGATCCAAGTCTTTAAATGACTCTTTACACTCAGTGAGGGTGCGAGGGTGATCTCCAGCGGCAAGGTGTTCCATAGTCGAGGGGCCACTGCCAAGAAGGCCCAGTTTCTTGTTCTTTCTTTCCAGGCCTCTCTCGGCATTAGGCCCCTCAGCCGTGTATCGAGGTCCTAAACTGTTTAGGGCTTTATAAAGCTGGAAATGGTGCTACTGTTGCCATTTTCCTTCCACAAAATGCAGTTTTTAAATCGTCGTTGGTCGAGTTAGGAGAAGCAAGCAGGGAAAATGGCAATATAGTTGTTGTTGTTGTATCTCCCAACATGTTGGCTTGTGTAAGTTACCAGCAGAAGCCCTCGACAAGCAGCTTTTTTGCCTCGCGGCAGCTTCTCAGCTCTTTCCCAGCTGGAACTTCAAATACACCGCCTTGTTCTTCCAAGCCCCCCCCAATGCTTTTGGAGCTTCACAGAGTCCTCCCGCAACCACAGATGACTCAGCAGTCCTCTGACGGTTGCTGGACTCCAACTCCAACCAGGCTCCTGACCCAGCAATTTCCAGCGGTGTTTGTGATGTTTCGGGACCGCTCGATGTCACTCTGAGCTCCAGTAAACGGTCACTGCCGGCTCCACACACTGAGCTCCAGCGTCAGTCTCCATCTCCACAATCACCCAAATTCGCCTCACCGCTCGTCTCCGCAGCTCGAATTCACAGGGCAAGCTCCTAAGCCTCCAAACAATCTCCCCCTCGCCACCACAATGTAACCAAGTCAGGCAAATAGAGAAACCTATGGAGCGAGTAGGACAAAATAAAGCAGAACAGGACAGAAGAAAAAAATAAAAGAAAAAGACAAACTGGTGCGGTGGTGAAAACGCTACCCGCCCACCACCGGCGCCATCTTTACCCTATATTATATACTATATAAGCCATCATATGGTTTTAAGGTGAGAAAGGTTCTGCAGTGGTTTATCATTGCCACTTCTGTGCAGTATGATTTATTTACATCGTACTAACAAAAGTTTGCTTCAGTATCACTGATGTTATCAGCGAAAGATCCTCTGCCAGTTTCACCTTCAGCAACTACTGGTGCCCAGTAGCTGCCCTCCAGATGTTCTCTACCCTCATCACCATTTGGAAGTATCCATTCTTCTGCTGATGCAGCTGTTAGTCCTGAAGAGGATGATGAATATTAGTTTGTTGCCTCAGCTGTGACCTTGGGTGACCTTGTGAGAAGTCCACATTCGTAATGGAGTGTACTTATCATGACACCATTGCTCTCAGATTCTCTGACACAAACAACTTCTTCAGATAGGAGAGAGGGTGGAGCAACGGGCAGCAAGAACAGGGGAATTCTCAGGGCTCTGAGAACCCCTGGGTTTATTCCGAGTCAGTGGACCCCCCAAGAAAGGGGGTCACAGGACAATTGGGACCGTAGCAGGGGAGCTGGAGATGCCGAAGAAGCCAGACTGCAATCTGCTTTTTCGGAGGAGTTTCCTCAATTGCAACTGACTCGTGAAGTCGCCGTGATGAATTGGTGCGTAGCTGCTCGGAGAAGGGGGAGAAAGGAAGATTTATGATCTGACTGCATGAACAGAAGTTGTTCGGCTATTTTTACGGCAAGTAACAGACCAGATGTTCTGTTTCTCTCTGGGAAGTTTGATTGTGGAGACGATCTCTTAAGCGGCAGAGGATCTTGGCAAACTTTGGAGGTTTTTCTTACTACGCCATAATTTGGTTAGAACTGAGAAAGTGAAACTTAACTGTCCTTTCCACCCTAACCCCCCCCCCCCCAAGCTTTGGCTTTTTATAAATTAGAAGCTTGAGAATCTTGAATGACTATGAACAACTTAAATTTATGGAACTTTACTTTGAGCCATAAAGGAGGATTATATATCAAATAGTCACTTTTATGACCAGAGTGTTTTCCACAAGATTCTGAATCAGTTTTGGCCAAGGAGCAAGGAGGGAAAGCTGAGCAACTTCGTCTGTCTGACTCTAATGGTTTTTGGATGAAAATTTAAGGGCGAAACTCATCTTTGGGATTTTAAAATGGAAACTGATCTGATATGTTGTCTTCAGGAATTTCAATCTAATCTTATCAATCATCTTAAGCTCAAATTTCAGAACTGGAGACAGATATTAAAGCAATACTTCTTGGCTTGGACACTATGATAGAGACAGGAGACAGACAGCATCTTCTGAATCAGCTGAACAACTATCATCGCCAGAGGGAGAGACCACTGTTCCTGAGGAGGAGACGGGAGATAAAACGATTGACTGCTCTGAATTGATCGAACAACGGCCTCCGGAGAGGCAGAGAGAGACTTTTTTTTAAAAAAAGCAGAATGAAATGCTTAAAAATGAGGAAAGGAGGGGCGGGGACAAGGTGGGAGAGTACATGGATTTTATCCTGATGGAAAATAATGTTAAAGGGAAGACATGGGTGAATTTAGAGGCAGAAATTTATGATGAGAGGTCAAATAGATCTGTGTTGCTTGGAAATCAAGATATGGATTATATTGAGAGGAAATTAGTAAATCGCATAGAAAGTGTCTTAATGAAATTTTATAGATGGCATTTTAAAACAGGTAAAAGGGGAGTAAGAAATTAATCTTGGAAGTTTGATACTGGAGTCAAGAAGCAAAAGTGAAAAGGGTGGAAAGTAACCTGGGGATTAAATGATAAAATTTCTTGGTCCTGAGAGATATATATTGACACAGAAAGCAGTATGAGTAATTACATTATGAGCAATTTTGGCTAGGTGGGAAGCTAAAAGGTAGATAAATATATGTAGCTATAAATTTAATAAAGGTTAATGAAGAAGAAGAAGAATATTAGATGCTTTGGCTCTTATGGTTTATATATAGAGCTTAAATATGAGTGAATCACTATATTGATTATATAGACAAGATTAGATTTACAATGTCTTTTTACCTGTAAAAGTGGGGATCTTTCAGAAATGTATTGAGCTGGCCTAGAGCTTCTGTGTGGGGAAGTGTGTATGGCTAAGCTATCTTTATGATGAAATTAGAATTGCTTATGATGAGTACTGGTTAGAGGTGTACGCAGGTGAAAGAATATATAGAGACTTTATAGATAGCACTTTAAAAGCCAGTAAAAAGAATGAAAGAAATGAATTCCTAGATTCACAAGGCTTTAAATAATTAAAAATCCCTGGTTTATACATGGAGCAAAGAAATATAATAAAAATTGGGAAGTTACTTGCTGAATGTCTTAAATGGTTGATAAGTATAGATAATGCTTAAATTAGATTACATATTCTGATCACAATTGTTTAGAAGGTATTGATGATGAGTTAGAAACATGAAGTAAATTGTGAACTATAGTTGGTCTATGCAACTAAGAATGGCTTGAATATAAGATCAATACAGCTTTAAAGTTTATATATTAGACAATTTAAGTATGTTAATCTTTAGGGTTTATGTAGTCAGAATTATATATTAAATGGATATGGCTTAAAGATGCTTAGTAGGGCAATATGGTTTATGTAGTTAGGTTTATATGTTAGATGGATATATTCTCTCCACATACAGTACATGTTTTGTGTTTGTTTTGTATGTTTGTCTGTGTTTAATTTAAAAAAACAAAAAACCCCAACTTCTTCAGATACATGGAGCATAATGGTTAAGTGTATATCCAATTAGTGGAAAGGAATCTATCTTTTGTTAAAATAAGAAACTCCCTTTATTTTATTTATTTATTTATTTATTTATTCAATTTATATCCCGCCTATCAATTACGACCACTCTAGGTGGCTTACAACACAACTACAAAAACATATATAAAAATAGTTTTACACAATTAGAAAAATTCTACAAGATGGAAAGGAAACAGAATAAATCGTAATAGAAAAGAGAGGGAAGAAAATCAAAAATTAACTGGAGGAGAAGGCCTGCCTAAACATCCATATTTTCAGTTGTTTTTTTAAAATACCCAGCAAAGGAGCCGTGCGAATCTTCGGAGGCAGATTGTCCCTTGGGTTAGTATGTATTGTGTGTGTTTATTTTGTAGTCTTTAAAATAAATAAATAAAAAAGAAACTCCCAGTAGCCCAAGTTTAATTGTAATCATAAAGGTATTTATATATGTGACTCTGCACAGAGCAGTAAATGCTGAAATCACTGTTTCTCCGTAGTATCTGTAAATACACACTAATGGGTTAATCCACAATTTCTGATATTGTATTCAACAAGAGCATTTCTTGTTTAAAGATTATATATATTGTACGTATATGATTTCTTATATATTTTTTGTCTGCCTCCAAAATTGATTTACTCTGTCATTTATCCACCACCAATACAGAAGAGAGTCCGAAGTTGCTGACAATATTGCGACCTGAATTAATCTCTAACACCCTTTTTGCCAGTTTTGAAGTGCCATTTATAGAACATCTTTAAAACATTTTCTCTCAAATTTACTGATTTAATCCATCTATAATTATCATTCCACATTCAAATCCAATCATGTACAGTGGTGCTTTGACTTACGAACTTAATCCATATTGGAACGGTGGCCATAAGTAAAAATGTTCGTAAGTTAAAGCACCATTTCCCATAGGAATGCATTGAAAACCGATTAATCCGTTCTGGTCGAAGAAAAAAATACAAAAAAAATTTAAAATAAAATACAGCAAATCCCATGCTGCGACTGCAAAAAAACAAAAACAAAAACCAAACAAATCCAAAAATAAACATTGGAGCAAGTCCCACACTGGGATTGTGCACGCACGCACGTGCACACACACACACACACACAGACAACGAAGCACAGAAACATACCCCCCCAGCCCAAACCTACCATCCAAAACCCACCCAGAATAACTTTTTTAAGAGAAAAAAGCAGCACTTTACCAGTCCGAAGCCTCCCAGGGGTCCTCTGCCACTGCCGATCGCCACCTTCGGAGGTCTCCCAGGGCTGCTCCACCACCATGGGAGACCTCCTGGGGGTCCCCACCACCACCAATTGCCGCCTTCAGGCTTTCCTGGGGTGGGGTTGACCTTCAGGCTTTCCTGGGGTGGGGAAGCCCTCCCCTGGTAGGCCCTGGTCTACCAGGGGAGGGCTTCTCCTGGTAGGCCCAGTCTACCCCCCCGGGAATGCCTGAAGGCGGTGATTGGCGGCACCAGAAGCCTGAGAGGCTGAGCCTTCCTTTCCCTAATCGTTGGGGCAAAAGAGCTACAAAGAAGCAGCCTCTTCACCACCAACAGTTAGGTTTTTTGAATTTCCCGCCTTTTCCCCCTGCCTTTTTCTGTTCACAGGTCTAAGTTACAGCCTCAAGTCAAAGCAAAATTTTGCAGCCGGAGCTGTTCGTAAATCAAAATGTTTGTAGGTCAGGGCGCTCGTAAGTCAAGGCACCACTTTACAGTAGTGCCTCACTTAGCAATGTTAATCCATTCCGGAAAAAACATCGCTAAGTGATTTAATCGCTAAGTGATATTAAAAAGCCGATAGAAACATATTTAAACACGTTTAATACATTCCTATGGGCTAAAAACTTACCTTAAAGTGAAATTCCTCCATAGCGGCAGCCATTTTGTTTTTGTGGCAGCCATTTTGGAACTGCCGATCAGCTGTTTAAAAAGTTCGCTTTGCCATGATCGCTTCCCCGCGATCATCGCAAAGCGAATTTTAGCCATAGGGGACATTGCTAAGCGATCGCTCCAGCGATGGCCAAAAGTCCATCGCAAAGTGATTTCTTCGCTCAATGGAGCGATAGCTAAGCGAGGCACCACTGTATATCTAAATTGTAGCCAAGATTTTTTACCCCTTCCATCATCACTGCCTTCAGCCTGTCTTTCTCTAAATTCTCTTCTAAAACACAAATGTACATTTTTCAGTAATCTTCTCATAAGTATAAAGCCACAACTCAGCCACCTGGGCCTTCCTCTCATTAAAGCCCATCATTTTATCTTCCTTCGATCTTGGTTCTTAAGTCTCTTTTTCTGCTGCTCCCACTGCTCTAGTGAAATGATCTTCCTTCTGCATATTCCTTTCCAAATCCTCTTTAAATCCTGAAGTTGTCACTTTAGCATCTGGGTTTTAATCTGATCCTTAAATTGATTGATACTGTTCATTTGAAACTCCTGTATATACAGTAGTTCATAAAATAATCTTGCATTATTAATTTTGATGGACTTGTACATTGACTAAAGGCTGTCATTTCTGCTTCTTGAATATACTGTAGATTTATTGTAAAATAACACTTTCCACTGAAAAGTAAAAGAAGCCAGCTTTTAGAAGGTTCAGATATTTTGATATTTCTTCTTATAATCCACCAGGCCCGTCTCTGCTTCTGTTTTCTCTCCAATTCACGCCACGTCCACCAAGTCTGTTTTTCCCTCTTCCTGTATTCCACATTCAGTTAGGAGCCATAAAACAGTGAAACCATAAACCAGTCTGTGTTAAATGAGTCAGTTCAAGCCCAAACTCCCACTTAAAACAACCAATTGTAAATCCAGTTTTTGCCAGGGGCAGTTTTGATTTATAATCCACCATTCGCAGCTCACACCAAGGCCACTTGGGGGGATTTTCCCCTTTTTGTCTATCCACACCCAGAATTCTCCCCCAAGTGCCTCTGTTAAACACTCTGTTTAAGCACTCCAATCTTAAACCTCTGGTATTATGGTGTAATGGTCTATACCATCGAGGGAGGACAGGGGGATGAGAAAGTGATCTTTGTCCATGTCTTCTAACTTTAGTTTCTCTTTCAAGTGTGACAGTTAAAAATTTGCCGATGTTTCAGGGATACGTTAACAAAACCATTTAGAAAATTGAATTCTCCATTTGATTCCAAGGAGAGATTGAGTAACAACTAATTTATCTCTTAATTACCCCAATTTAGCTGGCTTCTGTTCTTGGGTTTTTGTGGGGGTTTTTTATTCTCTTTATTGCTCCTTCACTGCTTTTGTTTATTTCTACTCAGCTTTTGAGTCAGGAGCTTGAGTTGGATCTGTGCTTGCTGATGCTAAATAAAAGGCTAGTTACTCACAGTTCATGCAGTCAAGCAAGAACCTTCTTCACACTTCCCACCTTGGCAAAGTTAGGCAGCTAATTCACCCAAAATGGCGTCTCCCAGGCCAGATGCTTTGAGGAAAACTCTCACAAAGACAGATTGCTGTCTGGATTCAGAGTTTTTCCAGCTCTCCTTCGCAAGACCACTCTCCTGTAGATCTTTCCCCCCCTTCCACTGCTGGGAAGGTCTGCTGACCCGGAGTTTACACAGGGATCCCCAGAGCACTGGGAATTCCCTCTGTTCGTGCTGTTGTTGCTCTGCCTCCTCCGCTTGGCTTGAGTATTGAACGTTAGCAACAGTGGCACTTTATGTTTTCTTTGTTACTGTGATTGCATTTCCATGATAGTACCTTGCATCATTGCTACCTGAATATAACAGTATGTTCAGTATCTATCTACAGTGGTGCCTTGCTTAACAACGATAATCCGTTCCAGGAAAATCGCTGTTAAGCGAAAACATCGTAAACCGAAAATAAAAACCCCATTGAAACGCATTGAAATGCATTTAATGCATTCCAATGGGGTAAAAACTCACCGTCCAGCAAAGATCCTCCATACGGCGGCCATTTTCGCTGCCTGTATAGCGAGGAATCCGTCCCTAAACTCAGCGGGGAGCCATTTTAATCAGCCAGTGGCCATTTTGAAACCGCCGATCAGCTGTTCAAAAAACATCATTTTGTGAAGAATCGGTTCCCAAAGCAGGGAACCAATCATCGCAAAGCGAAATTCACCCATTCAGACCATCGTTTTGCGATCGCAATTGCGATCGCAAAAAGATCGTCATTAAGCGGATTCGTCAATATGGGGTGAAATTGTAAAGCGAGGCACCACTGTACATTTGTCCAGATCCTAGCCAACAAAACTTCACCTACTTCAAGCATCTGAATGTTCACTCTCGTTTCTTTGTCCTACAGCTTTTTTGTGATCTATACACACTGTGTACATTCCTGAATCTTACTCAGACTGTAATTCCAGAGATTCTGTGCAGCCTCTGGGCAATTTAAAGCCTACCAGAGACTGAGGACCTTCTTTTGATTTTGTCTAGTCATGATGGGTGAACCTAAAAAGACAGAATTTGTGGTTGTCTCTCGCATTCCACGTCAATGTTGGTAGCACATTGTGGTGGTCACCATTGTGCCCACAGTCTTATCTGCCAAAGCCTAACTGGCATCCTTTGTCTTTGGACTCTGATTGGTACTGCCATTGTTGCCTGAGTCAGCTGGGGCTTAAACGCAACTTAGTTCCTGGTCAGGGCCTTCCACTCTGCTTTTTTATTTAAAATCTGTTAAATAAACAGTGCCTGATACTCAGTGTGGCTGAGGTACACAGGGGTGCTACTTGACAAAGTCTGTGTAGAACCCTCTGTGTCAGCCTTTGCCAGAAAAGTTTCCCTAAGTACCATCTTGAAGTTAGCATCTTCTTTATTGCCTACATTTACTGTTAGTATTGAAAATGGTAATTTGTCCAGAAGTTTGTTTTTTAAAAAAACGATATTTATTCCAAACTCTGAAATGCATGGGTTATACAATGCTAGGGCTTTGCATCTGCCATCCTGCACCACTATAGTTAAATGTCTATCTTTTTCTGTTTTTCCCCCCACAGAATATGAGTTAACTCAAGGATGGCCAGTAGATGCTCAGGTTTCACTTGGAGATATGGCCTGGAATCACAGTAAGATATGGGAATCTGGGTATCATAAAAAGAAGTAGTTATGTGATAATAATGTCTTAACAGAGCATCAATGATTCATCTGTTCTACCTATTCCCTGGAATGTACAGCTAGATACATTTAGAATACCAAAATCACGCATATGGACAACTGGGTAAAAATATTTTAAATAAATCAATCCATCATCCTGGCTACAGCCTGCTACCTCCAGTTACTAACAGTTTGATTATCCTAATACTGTGTTAATAAATGAATCTATTGGTTCATTGTTTATTATCTGTATCCTCACCTGGCCAAGGATCTTACCACTGTAGGGTAATACATAAATATAGAGGACATGTGTTTCCACTCCTTGCATCTGAAGATTTTGATCCACAAACGCTCACTCTGAAACAAGTTTATTATTCTTTAAAGTGCCTCTGTATTTTATCTTTGTCTTTTTCCCCCTTTTCCCTTCCCTTTCCCCCCTTGAGATTTGGGTACATGCTGAAACAGACCAACATGGCTACTTGTTTGTTATTTTCTGTCCCAAATCTGCACTGAATTTCATAGCATAATACAGTTCCATTATATGGCTGGTTGGGCAGACTCTCCACACTCACACTGCGTAGTTGTATAAATCCTCTTACCCTGTTATGCTGGCATTGTACAGTGTAACTTTTTGAGGCAAATTGCCATAGGCATTATCAGCTGCACACTGAGCTGTGCAATACATAGTGATTTCTTAACTTGCAGGAATTTGTCTTTAAAGATTATTATACTTATGCAGTAGGATTTTGGCCAACGTCTTGCCCAGGTATTAACTTTTTTTTCTGTGTGTAAAAAAGCCAATTATCCCCTTGTTCATTTTCACTGCCCTTTTTCAGAACTTCCACAAATGTTAGGGTCATTTACATTGTTCAGAATATTTCACCTAAACTTATTTACATCTTTTGCAATGTAGACAGTATTACCTTGAATCAACATTTCTAACGATCTGGAGCATGGTACAGTGGGGTCTCGACATACAAACTTAATCCGTATTGGAAGGCAGTTTGTAAGTCGAAAAGTTTGTAAGTCGAATCAGCATTTCCCATAGGAATGCACTATAAACCAGTTAATCTGTTCCGGCTGTTTTTGGTTCTTAGGTTGAGGGGCATTTCCCATAGGAACTAAGGCAAAGCCGGTTAATCCGTTCCTACCACTAGGGGCAGAATTTCTTTCTTTTTTTCCTTTTAATCTAAGATGACTTAGGTTTAAAAAAAAGGAAAGAAATGAGGGAGAGAAGGAGGGAACAGACACCTTTTCAACAGAACACCATGAAAAGCACATTTTCAGCCAAGACAAGTACCTTCTGGAAAAACCAAGCACCTTTCAGACAACAGATCACCTTGAAAAGCACCTTTTAAATCAAGACAAGCCAATACAAGCACCTTTTGGGGAAAGGGGGGGCAGCAAAGGAGGGAGGGAACATCTTTTAAAAATCCAAAAATCAAAAATTAAAAAAGCGCCAAAAAATAAAAATACAGTCCGTACCGCACTGTACCAGGCAATACCAGCAGTACCAGGCAGTACCAGGCAGTCTGAAGACTGTCTCCAAATCCACTCTCAAAACACTGGGAAGAGCGAGGAAGTAGATAAGCACCCTCTTCACTGGCCAACGGTTAACTGAAAGTTCAAACTTCATGCTTTCCCCACCTCAAACACGTTTTTTTTTGGTTTGTAACTCGAATCTAAGTGTGCAAGTTGAGTCAATATTTTTCTGTCAGAGTGGTTTGTAAGTCGAAATGTTTGTAACTCGAGCCGTTTGTAAGTCGAGGGTTGACTGTAGTTGCTTCCCTTGATTTGATACATTGGTAGCTTTTCATTTGATAAAATAACTGGTTAGTAGTACAAAATGCACTCTAGCTGCTTCTCATTGGATATATAGAGTTCTAACCATGCAGATAGATTCAGGGAGGAAAATACTGGGGTGATATCCAAGTAAAAATGTATTGGAGCCTACATAAGCAAATGTTTTGCTGTAGTTTCTCTGTAGCTTTCTGAGACCTGCCATCCTCACCTCCAGTGCAGCTTGTGGCCCAAGGAACTCTTACCAATAATTCTATTGGCTTCATGTTGCTGCCTATAGTGCTTTTTGTTGAGATGGAAGCTTTTAGTAATGGTTTCTTGTCACCAGCCTCCCACACCACAGGGGGCTGAGTTTCTGTCACTAGTCCCATGGCAATAGTCAGTTTGGTACTGACCTAGTGACCAGAAAGCCTAGTCAGAGAGTGGGCTTGGAGCCCCTTAGTGAGGGATGATAGAAGTAGCTGGCAGTGAGTGTTGGCTGCTTTCTTGTTCATCATAAAGTTACCTCCTTCTTTCCCACTGGTGTTCATGTTGCCAGGATTTCAGCTACGTAGGGGTGGGTGCCACTGCACCCACTAGGTGTCTTAGGCACCACAAAGTTGTTGGCAGAGTAGTTGGCTCTGGAACTGGAGTGGGTATAGGCCTTCGTCTTTGGCCTCTGCTACTCAGTGCTGGGAAACTGCCTGGAGACTACCAGAAAATGTCCTCCAACATGCAAGTCAGCTCAGCCACCACACAAAGGATGGGCTTCAACACTGAGCCCCGGGTTTCTTCTTCCTCCATGGACCCCCTGCCTGATGTCTTTGGTCCAGAAAACCATAAAGCCTCCTCCCTGTCCTTTTAATGCCGGTCCAGCACCCACATCTTGCTCTTACAGGTGCTGTTTGTCACTACCCTCCCTGGAGACATCTGCGCTTCCCTTCCCCATCCTCCTTGGGGATGCAGAGCAGCTGCTTCACCCAAACTCTTGGTGGTGGGGTGGGCAGACAGCTTGCCTGGGGAACTGGCAGTAACCCCCTCACAAGCTGCAATGGGAAAAAGAGTTGTGAAGATTTCTCATGAAATTTAATACACTTCCCATTTTTGTGATCTTAACTGTGTCAACAAAGCTACTCCAGAGAAAATGGTATATGGACAGATTGATATGGGGTGTGTGTGTGTGCACGTGCATATATATACTGATACATATATAAGTTTTCAGATACCGTGTGTGTGTGTGTGTGTGTGTGTGTGTGTGTGTGTGTGTGTGTGTGTGTGTGTGTGTGTGTGTGTGTGTGTGTGTCAGATGTGTGTGTGTATATATATATATATATATATCAGAAAACCTATATATATATATATATATATATATATATATATATATATCAGATATATATATATATATATATATATATATATATATATATATATATATATATATATATATATATATATATATATATATATATATATATATATATATATATATATATATATATATATATATATATATATATATATATATATATATATACAGTGGTGCCTCGCATAACGTTTGCTTCGTTTAACGTTTTTTTCGCTTAACGTTTATTTTTTCAGAGTCAGATTGTGCTTCGTATAACGTTTTTCCCTATGGGCGATTTTCACATAGCGATTTTGGGACCATGCTTCGCTTAACGTTTTTGGTTTTAGGTCCCCTGCTTCACTTAACGATGTTCATTTTTTCAATTACAAAAGTGTCTTAACATGTTGAAAAATGGTTTTAAATGCTTGGAATTGTTAGTGCACCTTCTAAAATGTATGCATACTTAATTTGGTGTTGATCTGACTTTTCGTTAATGTTTTGTGAATTTTTTTCTCCCCCATAGGAAACAATGGAGCTGTCAGATTTTGACAGCTGTCAAAAGTTGGGGGGAAAAAAATTCACCATAAATTAACGAAAAGTCAGATCAAAGCCAAATTAACTTTTGCATCCGTTTTAGAGGGTGCAGAAGCTAATCCAAGCATTTAAAACCATTTTTGACCCTTTTATGACACACTTAAATTTGCAAAAATTGACTTCGCAAAGCCATTGAAATGTATTGAGTCGGCTTCAATACATTCCAATGGAGGAAACATTGTATCGTTTAACAATGTTTCCTATGGGTTTTTTTGCTTAAGGACGCCAATCCGTGCCTATTGGAACGGATTAACCGGTTTCCAATGCATTCCTATGGGAAATGGTGTTTCGCATAAAGTTTTTTTCGCATAAGGTTTTTTTTTGGAACCAATTAAAAACGTTATGCGAGGCACCACTGTATATCAGATATATATATCTGATATATATATATATATCAGAAAACCTATATATCAGGTTTCAGAATTATAAGGAATACCCAGAATCTAACAGAATCATTTCACAGTGTAAGTGAAGGAGCATAAATTTCAGTGATGACTTACTGCTAGTTAAGAAGGTGTTGTTTGCATTATTTGATACATACCAGCTCATGCAACTGGTGTGCAACAGGATATACAACTGCCTTTGGCTTCTGAGATTGTAGCTGATAAGCTGAAACCAACAACTGTTAAAGAAAAGGCCAGTTTAGGTACTCCAGATATGAGATACTGGGTCAGAAGTTTGTGTCTGCCGTGCTTCTCCTGTAGAACTAGTTGTGAACTTCCTTCTTAAAATGCTGTATCTTGAGTGTTTTTTCAAATTAGAAATTTTTCACCATAATATTATTCTGAAAATAGTTTACTTTTCTAGATTTGATCTAAGAGCTGATATAAAAAGCTCATATTCCCACTATCTAAAGAGCTTTTATTAAAGTTGTTACATTCCATTGCAACAGATGACCGAAGCTACTCTCTCACATGTCGCTGTGGTGGAAAATACATTGTCACTGAAAATGAAGCTGAAGATAATTCCCTAGTATGCTGTGACACTTGTTCATTATCTGTAGAGATTATTCAATGACATAACCATCTATTTCATTCAAGTATGCAGGAAATGCAAAAAATGTAAGTAACTGTCCAGCCTAAGTTTACAGTAATACAAAATCACAAATGTTAATAATCAAGTGTTTCAGTTTTATATGAGAGCTGAAATTCAGAGCAAATGATGCTGTTAATGATGTTGTTTTAACTTGAGCTGTCCCTGTCCTAGTCTATAATATTTAAGTACCAATGGCTCAATCTGGTTGCTAGTATCAGTGGGATTTACAGAAGTATAAAATTCAGCAGTTGATTCTTTGAGTCTTATGCTAATTTCGACCAGCAATTAGATTTAGGCCTATTTGCTTACTTTCAAAAATTTCTTGTTTTGGAGTAAAGGATTACTCTTTCTAAGAATACTGCACTGTGTAACCAAGAAGAAATTGTTGTTGGAATATGAACTTTAAGCTTGAAAAATGGCCTCTTGAAAACAGACGTTGCAATTTTTAAACAAAAGTAATGCAGTATATACTGTATTTTTCGCACCATAAGACGCACTTTTTTCCCACAAAACAGGGGGGGTGGAAAGTCTGCGCGTCTTATGGAGCGACGAAAACAGATTCTATTTTCCTGTTTTCTTCTCCTAAAAAGTTGGTGCATCTTATGGAAAGGTGCGTCTTATGGAGCGAAAAATACGGTAATAATCATTCCTATAAAGTGGGAAGCAGTATAATTCATTTGGGATATGTGTGTACAAATCTGCTGTATCTAATTGGGAAGCAGGATAAAGTAGGGAAAGGCAATCTGGTTCCACCCAGATATTTTAAAGTACAACTGTAATCATCTTTGACCATTAGCCATGCTGACTGTGGCCTATAGAAGTATCTGGAGGGCATCAGATGCCTACATCTGTGCTAATATAGACTGATCCCCTCCCCCGGGCCATGAGCTGGATATTCATTTTACCAATCTCAGAAGGATGGAAAGCTACCTAAGCCCATTGGGATTGAACTCACCTTGTGAGTACTGTAGAGTCTTGGTTGCAGTACTTCAGTTTAACCACTGCACTATGAGGCTTCCACAGTATACCATTATATTTAAGAATAGCCCCAACAATAATGTCATGAATGTCTGCATTCAGAACTGTTGCTAGTTCCAATACTTGCAATTAGAACAAAACTGTGAGGAGAAAAGAAGGAGAAAGCTCGACATGTAGACACCGAAATAGTTTGTTTTCTTTAACTAACCATCATCAAGACCACCACCATCAACAATAATGAAAATAACTAAATTAAAGTATAATGCTGCAAGACTCTTAGAAAGTTTTAATATATGGGATAAATGAAGATTGCCTGCAACATATAATATTGTTTATTGTATAGAAAAATACATATTTTCCCCAGAGGTGATAAAGAAATGAGAATAAATAACTGGGCACAATTCACTTAATCGTTATAAATCCTGTGACTGTTGGGACTTGCACGTAGAAATCCAAAGTCAGTAAGAGGCCATAACTGTGAAAATAAAAATATATCAGTTAATTGACAGAGTTCTGGTTTATCAGGCAAAAACAAAATAAAAAAAATATTATTATTTAAAATTTTATTGGACTATAAATATATATTTGGATTTCTAAACAGCTTTTAACAAAGTCCCTCACCACAAGTTCTAGAGTCCACTTAGCAGATAGGTTCCTTTTTGAATCAGTAACTGGTCAAAGAAGAAAAGCAAGAGCATATGATTAAATGGGGGAGAAAGCAATGGACTCCATCAATGTGATTCTGTCTGTCTGCTGTGGAAGGGTGATGGGGACACCCTCCATCATGTATATGATTTGCTAGATGCAAGTGCAAAACAGCATAATTGCCTCCAGGTATATTCAGAATTCTTTTAAAAAACAGTGATGTAACTCCTTTGTAACAATATGGCTGAAATCCTGTCGCATAGTGTAGCAACTCACAACTAAGGGTAGGCCCATTTGAATCAATAGAACTTACTAAGAGTTGAGTACTCAAATTCCCACTGATTCCACAGTTGTAAAAAGGTAAAGTTAAATTTTCCCCTTGACATTTAGTCCAGTCGTGTCTGACTCTAGGGTGCGGTGCTCATCCCCGTCTCCCAAGCCGTAGAGCCAACGTTTGTCTGTAGACAGTTTCCGTGGTCATATGGCCAGCGCGACTAGACACAGAATGCCGTTACCTTCCCACTGTGGCGGTACCTATTTATCTACTCGCATTTACATGCTTTCGAACTGCAAGGATTGGAAGGAGCTGGGACAAGCGACAGGAGCTCACTCCGTCGTGTGGATTCGATCTTACAACTGCTGGTCTTTTGACCTTGCAGCACAGAGATATCTGCGGTTTAACTTGCAGTGCCACCACGTCCCTATAACAACAGCTGTACTTCAGTTCAACTTACTATGCTAAACAACCGGATTTCAACCACTGTTTTTCATATAACACTCATGAAATAGATATAGCTAGTCAAACATGTTAAGACTTTTCTGCTTGTATTGAGTAAGTTTTTACTTGGTTGGCCAATACTTTATACATCTTTAGACATAGTAGACAGTTTAGGAGTTTATGCTGTCCTGTATTATTTTAATATTCAATGGTTCATTAGTAGAAAATGAAAATCCCTATTAGTAGTATAAACTGTTAGATTAACACATTTTAAATTACAGGAAAGTACCTTAAAGCAAATGCGCCCTTTTATTAATCCATATGGAACAGGACCATAACACCTGGAATCTGTAGAATTCCTGAGATTATCACCTTCTAACCAAACATGTCCTTTAGGTACCTGAGAATCATCAAAATTAAAGAATAAGTATGTCACTGAAAAGAAATAATGCTGTTTCCACTAAAACAATTACACTGATTCTTCAACATGTGATAAATGAATAATTTTACATGTGCCTCAATCAGAGATAGAACTGAAAGAGGGGAATGCAAGTGTCTGTTCTTTCATGGTCTCCAAAAACACTGGTTTGCAACACAAAAAAACCCTCTAAATGAAGATGTAAGAGGTTAGGCCAATGTGACAGGGTCATTAATTTAATAGACTTCAAAAGAGGTCATTAGGATGTTGACTGAAAATCTGCCCTGCTGTCGCAGTAACAGCATGAACAGGGCAGCCACACACTCATCAACATCCTGGGGCCAGCACTAAGGCTAGACCTGTTAGTAAGCTTGTGATGAACCAAATGGTAATTGATTGTGACATCAATTACGAATAATCTCATCATTTTATCAGAGAGGGCTTGTCAAAGTTCTAATTAAGATCACAGTTCATTCTATGTGTAGGCAAGATCCACAACACATAATATTGCAATAATGACCATCACAAACTGGCAAGTCTCTGCTCATAATTTGAAAATTAATGATGGTGACCTTATCATATGACAGAAACCTTTTACTGTCTATATGGACTGTGCATGAGCTATATTACATGCCATAAGTTCCACCTTAAAGTACTGTAGCTCTGTAGTAACTGACACAGTAATACAGCCACAATGGTAACTAAACACATTTCAGAGGTGGATGCATTTGTCTAGCACGTACAAAAGTTCAAAATACACAAAACAGATAAATGTTTTACACTCTGGTAATAAATATCTTGCATTAGTAAAACAGGAAATAAACATGAATCCAAAGCTCAAAAGTGAAGAATCCCCACTGGACACAAGTGAACTGCCGGATAGCTCAGTAGTTTAGGCAGAGGTTGGGAGTTCAATTCCCCACTGTACCTCCTTGACAGGGGCTGTACTTTGTGATCCATAGGGTCCCTTTCAGTTCTGCAATTCTAAAATTATGACACTGGTTTCTTCCAAGTAAACATTATACAGTGGTGCCTTGCTTAACGGCGATAATCCAATCCAGGAAAATCGCCATTAAGCAAAAACAATGCAAAGCGAAAATTAAAAGCCCATTGAAACGCACTGAAAACCTTTCAATGTGTTCCAATGGGCTTAAAACTCACCGTCCAGCGTAGATCCTCCATATGGCGGCCATTTTCGCTGCCTGTATAGCGAGGAATCCGTCCCTAAACACAGCAGGGAGCCATTTTATTTACCCGGCGGCCATTTTGAAACCGCCAATCAGCTGTTGAAAAGTCATCGTTTTGCGAAGAATCGGTTCCCGAAGCAGGGAACCAATCATTGCAAAGCAAAATTCCCATTTAGACCATCGTTTTGCGATCGCAAAAAGATTGTTGTAAAGTTGTTTCGTCGTAACGCGGGGCAATCATAAAGCAAGGCACCACTGTATAGCAGAGATGAGTAATGGTTGATTCTCCAGTGTTGGACTGCAACTTCTATCAGCCCAACCAGCTGTTTGTGGTGAAGGATGGTGGGAATCACAGTCCCAACAACATCCGAAGGATCACACATTCTCTTTCATTCATAGGTAGGAGTGACCTATGTACAACCATGTTTTACATACAGCCCATGCACTTTTCACACCCATGTCCAGTCTTCAGGTGATAGAAATATTTTTTAAGATAGTCTTATGAAATATCACAGTGGTGTCTAGGTAGTACAGAGATCTTACCAGTTCCAACCCTGGAGTAAACAAAACAGTCAACTCAGATACCTTTTTGTCCTTAGAGTTCTACTCAAAAGTGAGGAGGGAGGTTTCAGGATTTTGAATTAATCAACATAATTTATTGCAGTAAGACGGTAATGAAGAAATACTGTATTGATCTGAATAGGGCCCCATCCTACTAACCTTTTGAGAGAGATCCAGGACAACAAAGCCAAAAGACTGTAACATCTTTTCACATTTCTTTTTTTAAAAATTGGGTGCATCTTACACATAACAGTTACTATTCCATGTCTTATCAGAGAGTTAATTTATGAACAGAGGTTAAATCAAATAAACAGACATGCCCGCCATGGATAAAAGAACAAAGTCAATTATGTAAGAAAATAATAGAAGTTGTATGGAAAGACAGCCTACACTATATTTACCACAGGAATAAAATAGCACCGTGTAAGTGTAGGATATGGGTTTGTTTCAGCAAGGTTCCTATTCCACTGTAAGTAACAGAGCAAAGCAAGTATTTTCTTAAAAGCATTCGACAAGCAAAAATAACTTTACAAAGGTCTATCAATTGAAAGCTACCAGGTCTGCTTTTTAAAACTACTGTATATATATATATAAGTTCAGAGATAGGTATCTTGTGGCCCTCCAGATGTTGTTGGTCTGCACTCCCCTTAATTTCTCCCCTATAACTGCTTAAATAGGGTTATAGGAGAAACAGTCTAAGTACATTTGTAGCCCAAGGGAGCAACAGAGAGTTAGTGTGGAATGTAGGTGACACTGAGTGCTAGAACATTTTGGTTGCATCCATAGTATACAAAGTTTTAAAACAAAGCACTAGGACATGTTGCCTCGCCGATTTTGTTGTACTAGATATACCACTAATCCTAGCCCACAGTGAGGGATTACGGAAGCTGTTTTTTGTTTGTTTTTTAATGCAACTAAGTTTATTTGAGAAGGACCACTCTGGTAATTTCTGATTCCCCGCATAATATTCCATAGAGAGTCTTTGTCCTGTAGTGCCAAACTAGATGTCCTCTGGGAGTTCTCTAAATGGAATTCCCTGACCAAAATCTTATTAGGACTTTACACACACTCAGGAAGAATTAGGGAAATTTCCATGAGGTGCCAGATGATTCCATGGTTCCACTGATGTGTGCACAGTTGCCAAAATATAACTAATCTGGTCAGGATGCTAAGTGGTTGCCTTTTTTTAAAAAGTGCGCAGAGAGTGTAGAATTTGAGACAAGAAAAATAATTATTTACTTATTTATTGCATTTATATCTCACCTCATAGTAAGTCTATGCCTAGTCGGAATTTAGGACTTTTAGTATACAGGCATCTTTTGGAAATGTATTTGTGTGTATTGTAGCCATTCTAAACCATGAAGTTGTAGCCATCCTCACTATTGTTAGATCACCCTATGAGTGTCATAGGCAAAATGAGGAAATAGTTACTATAGGCAAGGAACCAGGAAGGGAGATCTAGATTACATTTGTTGGAGAGGTTCCTCACTCCTACAAAACTTAACCCCCACAGCCTGCCAATAAAATGGAAGCTAGCACAGAAGGTGAAGCAATATACATCCTTGACAGGAATCACATTGTTTCACTTTGCACTAATGGGAAGTGGCAGATGAACTTCTTACTGAGACAAAAGTAATTACTAATTAGCAATGTTCTATATAGAATCTGATGCTCCAAGCTATTAAAAGCTTCCTTATCATTAGGGCAAAAAGTTAAGTAATATAATCAGTTGCTTTTATCAGCATCGTGCTCAGAATTCTAGACTGCATTTCTTCTAGAAAAGTACTGGATTTTCTTTCTATTAAAGACTTAAAAAAATTCTTCAAGTCACACAGGATCAGTCACAATCAAACATTTGAGGTGGCAGGCTACAGTCTTTTGCTTTGTGGTGACACATTTAATCTTTCTCCTTCATTTTATCTGTCTTAAAGCTGACTTCTGCAAGTTTATAGTCTTCTTTTTATATTCCAAAGACAGAGTAGGAAAGAGAGGAGTTTTTAAAAATGGTTTGACAGCTTGTATGGCTGAGTCATCTGGGAGCTAATTCTAGAGGAACTCCTATAGTACCTTTGTGTGATCTAATTACATCTAGATTATGAGCATGTAATCTTCACCTCTGGGGACAGATGAAAATTATATATGATAGGAACACTTGCTGACTCATGCTTACCAGAACCAATTGCCCAGATCTGCATAGCCCCTGAAGTTCTGTTAGTCCCTTCTCACATTATCATTACAGTAGCTGAAGCTGCAGTTGCATGAGAAGATCAAGGCCTTTTTGGAGAAACATCACCTCTCCTGGCAGTTGAAGTAGTGCCAGCATGCATAGAAGCCATGGTGCAGAGCAGTAAATTGCAGTCTTCCCACAAACTGAAAAGTAACATTGGAGGCGGATTTCTTCCTAAGCTGATCCAGGCCCCTCTCACCATCCTTGCACTTCAAAAGGGACATATTACAATTCATGCTGCAGGGTGGTCACTCCTGTTTTGTTAAGCATTTTAATTTTGTTCGATATCATTTGTTTGGTAATTTGATTTTGTTTCATGCTAGGTGAGTCCTACTTTGTGGGACTTTCATTCTCTGCAGAATCGGAATGATGTCACTAGCAGTGGCAGCCTGCTGCTGCTGAAAGACTTCGTTTTGTGTTTTTGGAGTATGTGTTACTTTGTTGCATTGTGTACAAGATATGCACACCCCAGAATCACAAAAAGAAGCTACAATTCTTACTTGTAAAAAAAAAAAAAAAAAAAAAAAAAAAAAAAAAAAAAAAAAAAGCCCTGACAGTTGCTTTGTGTTCTGGTGAAAAGTGGTTAACTAATGAAAAAATGATGTCAGCTTCTGGAATTTTCCCTTGCTTGGTGTTATGCTGTGAATGGTAGTGAGCGAAGGAGGTTATCTGTGTAGACCAGTGGTTCTTAAACTTTGTTACTCGGATGTTTTTGAACTGCAACTCCCAGAAACCCCAGTCAAGACAGCTGGTGGTGAAGGCTTCTGGGAGTTGCAGTCCAAAACTCCTGAGTAACCCAAGGTTAAGAACCAGTGCTGTAGACCACTGGTTCTTAACCTTTGTTACTCAGATGTTTTTTGACTGCAACTCCCAGAAGCCTTCACCATCAGCTGTGCTGGCTGGAGTTTCTGGGAGTTGCAGTTCAAAAACACCTGAGTAACAAAGGTTAAGAACCACTGCTGTAGACCATCTTGACTGCTGCCATTGGTGTGGTCAATATTTAGGCTGCCCTTTGCTATTTAAAGCTTTTTCCTGCTGGCCATGGAGGTATGACAATCTGCAGCAGTATCAGGCCATTTCCTGGTTTTTCCAGTTGTGAATGGAGAAGCACAATATTCCACATACATACTGTAAATTGGAAGTTTTTTTTAAAGAACTAAATTGATCAATATGCAATTCCAAAACCAACATTAGGTGTTTTCTTTTCAGTTCCTTGTGTAGATTTAAATAGAAAATGAAGTTTCTCTATATATTTTGTTTTATTTCAAAATAATTTACTCCTCACCAAAGTGTGGGCAACACATTTCCCACCTTCATATTCCAGTCTTTTCCAAGAATATCAGATCATTGAGTTTAGAAAGAATCTTATTTTGTTCCTATGTTACTTTACATTTCACAGGCTCCCTGCTTGAAATGTGGTAAGAACACGTCACCTGTGTGATAATGCTGGACAGAAGAATGTAGTAGAAATGTTTCATCTAGTGAGGTCCAAGTGCTTCCTGTATTAGTACAAGCAACAAATGGAATTGTTTCATTGCCTGGAGGTATTCAACTGACAAAAGGAGTTTTTGTGATTAATCCACAGATGTTACCTTTTTTTTTGTTAAAGTGAAATATGATAATGGAACCTACTATGTTAAGTAACTAATTTACAGAATACTAAAGAAGTCTGTATATTTGATTCGTTAAATTTCACTTGAACACTAAGAATGTGAAAGTTCTTTCTGCATGTTTCAGATCATCAAGATTCAAATATTATACCTAACTCTTAATTAGCTCTGAGACATATAGGGAACAAACATTAGGAAACATAAGAAATATATACTGGCTAACTTTCATTATAGCAGTTACTATTTATGGTTTACAAGACTGAGTTTCTTTAAAACCAACAAGTTTTATTTAGCATAAACTATCATGGGGAAATATTTATACCCAAATAAAACTAGTTCATCCTTAAGGTGACAGAAGACTCTTCTTTGGTATTACTGGAACAGTTTAATACAGTTTACTCCTGAAAAACTGTATGTAAAATATTAGTATTAAAAGGCATTGAGCTGAGTATACACTGTATTGCACTTCACTCAGAAATCAATAAGGGAAATTATTTATGACGTAACTTCCATCTTAATCCGAGGAAGCTGTTTCAGCTCTAGATCAGTGCCTGGTGTCAGCAATGGACTGGATGAGGGTGAATAAACTGAAACTTAATCCAGAAAAGACAGAAGAGCTCGTGGTCAGCTGAAAAGCAGATTGTAGCGTTCACCCCTTATTATGCAAAATAAGGCATGCATAATTCATGTTCTATGCTGATGTGGTTGAGAGGTGGGGCCACTAAAGAGGTTAAAAGGCAGAACCTGAGAGGAGAAGAGAACAGTCAGAATTAGAGAGAAAGAGAGAGATAATTGGTAGATCTGAGGTGTGGTTGGTCTGAGGAGTGTATAGTAACCTGTGATTTAATATAGAGGATTGAGATAGATGATTGATGAACCTGAAGAAAATACTTATGAATTATTAATGAAACATATGTGATCAATAAACCTGTTTTAAGAAAAAGTGAGAACTGAATGGACTTTCATCTTTCCTAAGTAAAGTACGTTGATTTAGTGATCAACTGGTGGCAGTGTGTGAAAAGGTGTTTGGTTTGCTGGTTGTTGTGGGTTTTCTGGGCTCTTTGGCCATGTTCTGAAGGTTGTTCTTTTCGTCGGTCTCTGTGGCCCAGCATCTTCAGAGGACTGGAGTAGGAACTCTGTCCATGCTCTGTTGCTGTTTGTTAAATAGTTGAGTATTTATAGCTGTGGGAACAGCTTTTGTCCTTTTCAGGAGACAGGGTGATCAGGGTGTTTTTGTTGTGATAAAGGGGGGGAGGGATTATCTGTCACTGTGATTGATGGGTGCCGTTAGCTGGTCTTTTTTGTGCAATGATCCCTGGTCCTTGTGGCTGGGTAGAATTCGTTCACCTTTTGCAGGCTGTATTTTTCAGTGCTGGGAGCCAGGCCTTATTTAGTTTTAGGTCTTCTTTTTTTGTTGAAGTTCTGTTGATATTTATGGATTCCAATGACTTCCCTGTGCAGTCTAGCATACAGATTGCTGGTGTTGTCCAGTACTTCAGTATTTTGAAATTGAATGTCATGTCCAGCTTTGTTTTAGGGCATGTTCAGCTACTGCTGATTTATCCGGTTGTTTTAGTCTGCAGTGTCTCTCATGTTCTTTGATTCTGGTGTGAATGCTGTGTTTTGTGGTTCCAATATATACCTGGCCACAACTGCAAGGTATCCAGTATAGTCCTGCAGTGGTGAGGGGGACTCTTTTGTCCTTTGCTGACCGTAACATTTGTTGTATTTTTGTGGTGGGTCTGAATACTGTTTGTAGGTTGTGTTTCTTCAAAAGTTTCCCCATGCGGTCTGTGACCCCTTTGATGTATGGCAGAAATCCTTATTTAGTGGGAGGCTGTTTTTCCTCTTCAGTTTGGTGTTGTTTTCTTGGTTTGATGGCTCTTTTGATTTCATTCTTGGAATAGCCATTTGCCTATAGGGCCCAATTCAGATGGTTGAGTTCGGTGCTGAGAAATTGAGCTTCACATTCCGATTTGCAGGATCTACCAGTGATTTCCCCTTCATGGATTGCTGCCTTGTCGTGGCGAAGGGACTTGAGTAACTCAGAGAAGCTATGGGCTATGCCGTGCAGGGCCACCCAAGACGGACAGGTCATAGTGGAGAGTTCCGACTAAACGCAATCCACCTGGAGTAGGAAATGGCAATGCCACTCCAGTATCTTTGCCAAGAACACCTCATGATCAGAAACAAAAGGCTAAAAGATATGACGCTGGAAGATGGGGCCCTCAGGTTGAAAGGCGTCCAACATGTTACTGAGGAAGAGCAGAGGACAAGTAGCTCCAGAGCTAATGAAGTGGTTGGGCCAAAGCTGAAAGGATGCTCAGCTGTGGACGTGCCTGGAAGTGAAAGGAAAGTCCAATGCTGCAAAGAAAAATACTGCATAGGAACCTGGAATGTAAGATCTATGAACCTTGTTATGCTGGATGTGGTCAAACAGGAGATGGCAAGAATAAACATCGAAATCCTAGGCATCAGTGAACTAAAATGGACAGGAATAGGCAAATTCAGTTCAGACGATTATATCTACTACTGTGGGCTAGAAACCCGTAGAAGAAATGGAGTAGCCCTCATAATCAACAAAAGAGTGGGAAAAGCTGTACTTGGATACATTCTCAAAAATGATAGAATGATTTCAATATGAATCCAAGGCAGAACTTTCAGCATCACAGTAATCGAAGTTTATGCACCAACCACCTATGCTGAAGAGGCTGAAATTGACCAATTCCATGAAGATTTAAAACACCTTCTAGAACTGACACCAAAGAAAGATGTTCTTCTCATTCTAGGGGACTGGAATGCTAAAGTAGGGAGTCAAGAGATAAAAGGAACAATAGGTAAGTTTGGCCTTGGAGTTCAAAACGAAGCAGAGCAAAAGCTAAGAATTTTGTCAAGAGAACAAGATGGTCATCACAAACACTCTTTTCCAACAACACAAGAGGCGACTCTATACATGGAAATCACAACATCTTGAAAGATGATGCTGTTAAAGTGCTACAGTCAATATGTCAGCAACTTTGGAAAACTCAGCAGTGGCCAGAGGACTGGAAAAGATCAATCTACATCCCAATCCCAAAGAAGGGCAGTGCCAAAGAATGCTCCAACTACCGTACAATTGTACACATTTCACACGCTAGCAAGGTTATGCTCAAAATCCTACAAGGTAGGCTTCAGCAGTATGTGGACCGAGAACTCCCAGAAGTAACAGCTGGATTCCGAAGGGGCAGAGGAACTAGAGACCAAATTGCTAACATGCGCTGGATTATGGAGAACGCCAGAGAGTTCCAGAAAAATATCTTCTTCTGCTCCATTGACTATGCAAAAGCCTTTGACTGTGTGGACCACAGCAAACTATGGCAAGTCCTTAAAGAAATGGGAGTGCCTGACCACCTTATCTATCTCCTGAGAAACCTATATATGGGACAGGAAGCAAGAGTTAGAACTGGATATGGAACAACTGATTGGTTCAAAATTGGGAAAGGAGTACGACAAGGCTGTATATTGTCCCCCGGCTTATTTAACTTATATGCAGAATACATCATGAGGAAGGCTGGACTGGAGGAATCCCAAACTGGAATTAAGATTGCCGGAAGAAATATCAACAACCTCCGATATGCAGATGATACCACTCTGATGGCAGAAAACGAGGAGGAACTAAAGAATCTTGTAATGAGGGTGAAAGAGGATAGTGCAAAAAGCGGTCTGAAACTCAACATCAAAAAAACTAAGATCATGGCCACTGGTCCCATCACCTCCTGGGAAATAGAAGGGGAAGATATGGAGGCAGTGACAGATTTTACTTTCTTGGGCTCCATGATCACTGCAGATGGTGACAGAAACCACAAAATTAAAAGACACCTGCTTCTTGGGAGGAAAGTGACAGCATCTTAAAAAGCAGAGACATCACCTTGCCAACAAAGGTCCGCATAGTCAAAGCTATTGTTTTTCCTGTCGTGATGGATGGAAGTGAGAGCTGGACCATAAAGAAAGCTGACCGCCGAAGAATTGATGCCTCTGAATTATGCTGCTGGAGGAGGCTCTTGGTCTGTTTCCTAATATCTGCAGAATTCCTTTGACAGTCCACTCTCCAGGGAATTCTTGAGGCTCTTGAGAGTCCCCTGGAGTGCAAAGAGAACAAACCTATCTGTTCTAAAGGAAATGAACCCTGAGTGCTTACTGGAAGGACAGATCCTGAAGCTGAGGCTCCAGTACTTTGGCCATCACATGAGAAGAGAAGACTCCTTAGAAAAGACTTTGATGTTGGGAAAGTGTGAAGGCAATAGGAGAAAGGGATGACAGAGGATGAGACGGTTGGACAGTGTCATCGAAGCAACCAATATGAATTTGACACAACTCTGGGAGGCAGTGGAAGATAGGAGGGCCTGGCGTGCTCTGGTCCATGGGGTCACGAAGAGTCGGACATGACTAAATGACTGAACAACAACAATGACCAGTGATTTGATTATGCCTCTTTTTTGTCATGGGTGGTGGTTGGAGTTTTTGTGTAGGTACTGGTCTGCGTGGGTGGGTTTTCTGTAGACCTTGTGTCCCAATAGGAGGTCAGTTTTGCATATAACCATGACATTTAAGAAACGGAGTTGCCCCTCTATTTCTTTGTCCATGGTGAATTATTTATTTGGGTGGATGCTGTTAAGATGGTTTAGAACAGGCTTGTCCAATCTGCGGCCCGAGGGCCGCATGCGGCCCAGGTGAACTCGTAATGCGGCCTAGTGTAATTTTTTTATTTTTAAAGAAATTCCAAAGTTTCAAGTTACACTGCCGGCGCTTGCGGCCAGAATGTGGCCGGGGCATGTCACAACAGTAAAGGGAGAGAGAGGGAAGGAAGGAAGGAGTGGGAGGGGAGGGGACAGGGGGGCTGCGTAACTGCATAGCACCGTCCCCGTCAATAGGCGGACCCCCTCCCAGCCCCATAAAGCCGCCGGAGTCGAAGCTGGCAGCCTCTGCTGTCTAAGTTCGCAGCTGCCGGTAAGCGCGCTTGGAGCGGGGCTGCGGAGGAAGGTTAGGGTTGCCCCCCCATGTGGCCCAAACCAAATGTATGTGCAGCCCAAACCAAATTTTCATCTTCTAATGTGGCGCAGGGAAGGTGAAAGGTTGGACACCCCTGGTTTAGAAATAAACAGCAACAGAGAATGGACAGAGTTCCTACTCGTGTTCCTCTGAAGATGCCGGCCACAGAGACCGGTGAAAGATCAGGAAGAACAACTTTCAGGACATGGCCAAAGATCCTGAAAAACCCACAACAACCAAAAAACCTTTCTATTCAGGCAAGCTTTCCCTCAGTGACTGGCTACCTGATGGGACTTTTAAATTGATTATTGTGCCTTCTGCTTTGAATGTGTTTTCGTGTTGCTTTTGTTCATAATCTTTTGATGTGGCATTTGTCTAATCCTTTTTGGTATTTGTATACTTACATAATTAAAGGACAATATTTAAAGCTAAAATCAGTAAGTTGCCTTAAGGAGACACATGAGGTAAAATGTTTTAATTTTTAAAAAAATTTAAAAATTAAATTTAAATCCTAGCTGTGTAAATAGAAATGAAGTGCAATCAATTGAGTCTTTAAGATATAAAACATATTTGTTTGTTTGTTTGTTTGTTTGTTTGTTTCACTTATATGCCGCCCACACTACCCAAAGGTCTCTTGGTAGCTTACAGCAATTCAATTATAGTAAAAAAGATAAAATAATTAAAATACATTTAAAATATATAATCTAAAAGTTGTATTAAAGTACTAAAGTACTTTAATATAAAATTATATTAAAGTATGTAGCACCTTTATATCTTGAATATGTAGCCTTTTTGTGCATGTTCTTATTCTGCCTTGGTTCAGAATATTGGTGATCACCAGCTATACCTGATGAATCACCTTACATCAGTGAAAGCAGGATGTGGATAACCACCTTTTCAGTTGTAAGATAGCATACAGCATCAAACATACTTTGGAAGCCTTTGAAAACCTCATGAGCTGGTTTGCAGGTAGCCCAGAAACTGACACTGAGGAAGGGGTTGCAGGTGGTTGGGACAAGTGCAATGTTAATTTTAGGCTATAATATGATATGCAGGCCTTTTTTCAAACCACAAAACAAGGACTCCTGCTGCAATCTCATATACTGTATGCTTAACTGGCAATAAGCCCCTCTGAACTCAGTGGAGCTCACTTCTGGGAAGAGACATTCGGTACTGGTCTATTACAGTAACAGGCAGAATCTGGATGATATTGCAGTTTCCCAAATTTAAAAATAAATATAAATATTTAAAGAAGACACAAGATAAAAACAGTTTGTAAACAAAGATGGAGTATTCAAAGATTCATCAAATGCCCAGTTTATATACAATAAGCATCTTAATTTCTTACTAAAATATAACTATTCCCTAAACTGATTCCTCTAGACTTCTGAGCACGCTGATCTCAGGGGGTACTCAACCAAATAAAAGGGTTTCTACCTACTGAATACACAGGTATCTTCCACATCAGCAATGCATTAGCAGTACACAGTAATTGATTTTATACCTTTGTATTCATTAGGGTGCCCTCTTAGATCAGTATGCCCAGAGGTCTAGAAGATTCAGTATGAGATCAATATTAAAGGTTAAAGGTTTGTAGTGGTGAACCTAAAAAGTGGGTGGATAAGACATTTTCTCAGATTAAAACACTTAATCTTCAAGCTTTGTTAGCTTTAAATATACCCACAGGATGAAGGGGAATATATCTTCAAAGAATTTTGCTTTAGTACAGAATAAACATTTTCCTCCACATCAGCTGTAGTCAGGGCATTAGCATTGCACAGTAATTGATTATCAGTAAAGTGTTGCTGAGAAATAGAGTTTTATCTCAGCTTTTTATCACTATGACTTGCAAAGAGCAGACTCCTTATTTATAAGCTCTCTCTATATTAAGTGACATTACTAGACCCTTCTGTTCAAGTGACACAAGGTCTTAGCATATCACTGCCTTAGGATATTTAAATGGGTTTAGTACAGTTTTCCTGCTGTCTTTTTCAGTTGGTAAATAGTAATAGCAACAGTTGAACATATGGGAAAGAAAATGTAATACTGTACACAATTAAATCACATGCAGCTACAATAATACAGTATCAGTGATTTGCTATTTAATTTTAAACCTGAATTGTGTTCAGCTCACCTAATGTAATGACAGAAGGTGTTTTTGTTTTGCATTTCTGATGGGTCTTGCAGGGTTTGTTTGCTTTTTGGTTTTCTTTTTTCCCCCTTTTTTGCATTTCCTTTTTTCTTTTTTTAATTAATTTTTTTATTTTTAAAAACTAGGGATAAGGTAAGGAATACAAAAGGTAGAGGGAGATATAGGGGGAAGAAGAGGGGGAAGGAGAACACAAAATTTACTGTCATCCACTCTGTTTGTTCATTTGGAACATAACTATTAATAATTAGTATTTTCGTTGATTATGTTTTGATTTCCACCATTAATATCCTTCCGTTGTCTGAGGCAAAAATTAGTTTTGGTTCCATTTCTTTCTTTATATACATAGCCACACCTTTTTTCTTTTTACTTCTGTCCAAAGCTGCAAACAATTTTCCTAACCTTGAACATTTCAACAGTTTCTGATCTGTTCTTTTCATTTGGGTTTCTTGTATGCAAATTACATCAGATTTCTTTTCTGCAGTTGTAAAAAGGTCTTTTCCCGTTTTTGAGGTGAGTTCAGGCCATTTATATTGACTGAAAAGACCTTCATTTGCTTTTTAGCCATCTTGTTGTTGGTTACTACCTTTTTGTTTTTTTCTCGTCATGCCTCTGGTATGTCTTGGCTCAGCTACTTCCTGTTTTTCTGGCTCTGTGTCTGATTCTGATTGTGATGAGTGGTCTGATTTCTCTTGAGGTCTTTCTTCTGATTTCCCCTTCTTTCTTTTTCCCTGTTTTGTCAGTTCTCTTTTTTTCCCCATAAAGTCCCATGCTTTCATTGGTGAAGTTACATTGTGTCTCTGTGTATCAATTCAAAAGAATACACCTTCCGGTGGCAGAAATCTATATGAAATTCCATTTTGTTGAAATAAAAATGTAAGAGAGGAGTATTGCTTCCTTCTCTGCCTCACTTGCCAGGGAATTTGTTTTAGGACATTAATTTTCCTGTCTTCTATTATCGATTGTTTATCTTGTGAGGCTCTTAAAACCTTGTCTCTAATTGATTTCTTCGTAAATCTCACATGGATTTCTTTGGGGAGATTATTTCCTCTTGCATATGCTGAACTCGCCCTGTAAGTTGCCTCCATATATTGTTACAAGTCAGCTGCTTCCATCCCTATTTCTGCAGCCAAAGCCTTACTCATTAATATATCTAGATCCTTCCCTTCCTTTTCTGCCACATTTTGAAATCTAAGCATCTTTGATGCTCTCTCCATCTCTAGCATTATTAATCTGTTGTCACTTTGTTTTTGATTCTTCTGCACTGCCTCTAATGTTTCTTCAGTTTAATTCACTCTGTTCCTCTCACTTTTCCCCCCAAGATCTTGAGTCTTTGTTTTGTTTTATCTCTTTCATCTGATCTGCTATTTGGCTGAGACGTTCATTTACTTGTTGAAATCCTACTGTTAATAAATTTTGCATGGTAGTCTGGCATTCTTTGTCTGGTTCTTATGCCACTAATTTTACCAGACTTTGAGACTGGGCAGGAGAGGTTCCTGGTGTTTGGGGCTTTGGTTTTTTAGAGGCCATTTTGATCTTTTCAATGACAATATCTCAATTTTTCCTCATACTGTCTCTGAATGGACTTTGTATAAGTTATACTATATCCTTCACCAGAATGTCCAACCCTCAAATATACCACATCCTCTTTCAGATGTTTCCACTGTTTTAACCAACAACCAAAACCAAAACCCAAAACCCTCCCCCAGGTACTTCCTCCAATAGTTCCACAGGTATTATGATATGTAAATCAGCTTTTAGCCCAACAGTTTAAAATACAACTGTGGCAAAAATGTTCCTTCTTTTCAAGAAGCCTAGCAGAGTTATTATGTCTCCCAACCTCTATTACCAGAGTCCCACGCAATCCAAAGAGAAAATCCAAGCTAACAACAATCACAGAATTTCATACCTCAATATTTGTACAGTTCCAACCTCAATAAGATGTTCCAGAATCCCAAACAGCATTCCACATATCAAATCAAAGCTAACAAAAATTTCAGGCTTTCCCACTTCAATATTTGTAGAGTTCCAACTTCAGTGAGATGTTCCAGAGTCCCAAAAAGCTTTCCAATATCAAATCAGATATATTTGTAATCCAGCCTGCTCCTTAGGCAATATAAGAGGTGTGCTGAGGCTGTCATTCAGCTTTTCCTCCAGTAAATGTCCTTATAATCCACCATATGTTCCTTCCATTAATCCATAAATCCAATAAACAACTCCAGTCCTGGTTTTCCCAGTTCCACAGTCCACCCTCAGCGACAATATCTCTATCCCCTTGAAATGAGTTAGCTTCTCCCAATATATAACATAGCCTTTTACAGCTGTGGCCTTTGAGGGGGATCTCCCAAAGCTTTCACACCCCCCAGAGATATTATACAGTTCCAAAGTTTTGATGGCACTCTGTCTATACTGTTGAAAATTCTGGCAGCGCGATGTTATGTTTTTCACTCTATTTTCCTGACTGATAACAGCTTTACGTCCAGTCCGTAGTTGTATTATGTCACCCTGGGATTATTTCCAGAATCAGTTTTTTCTCTCAGTCTCTCAGTGTTCAGCCTTGACCAGCCTGCAGGCTAGAAGTTAATTCCGCTTTCTGAGGCAGCAGGACCGTAAGCAAGCTAGCCGCTTCTTCCCTTCTTTTGGCCAAATATTCTGCACTCTAGTTTCTCTTTCCACTTTATGGGGCTGTTCATAAATCAAAGACTTCAACTTACTTTATTGTTGTCAGTTTTCAACACAGTATCCATTTATTTATTTATTTATTTATTATTTTATATCCCGCCTATTTGGTCAAGCAAGGACCACTCTAGGCGGCTAACAACCTAACATTTGTTCTCCTCTCCGTAGGGGGTGGGTTACTCACAGCTTCACTGCCTAATAGGGCTCCCGCATCCGATCTGTGCTCAGGTGAGCTCTTCAGAGGGAAGAAATACAGGTTGCTGCCTGGCTTCCTTCTTCTCTGTTGCTCACTAACTGCTTCAGGGAGACTTCTCCTAGTCTCCCCTTTGGCCCTTCATCTTGTGAAGGACCCCCAGACCGGGTGGTACCAGCTTTCCTTGGGAGCTTCTCCAGGAGCTGCTGACAGCACCACAACAAGCCCCACCTCTCTCTTTTTTTGCATTTCCGATGGGTCTTGCAGGGTTTGTTTGCTTTTTAGGGTTTTTTTCTTTTGGCCAAAACAGATTAATCACGTTTCTGATGAGTCTTGCAGTTTGTTGTTGTTGTATCAAGGAGTGTACTCTCCAGAGCATGAAGTCTGGGTAAAGTAATAGGGAGGATAGGCTGTTACCCAAGCAGCAGATCCCCCCTCTCCACACTGCTGAAATGGTCCAATGGAAAGGCAAGAGCCAATACAACTCGTTCCAGCAACGTCGCAGGAGTTGGCAAAACGACACAAACTGCTTTCAGGACTCCAGCTCCGGATTTTGCCTCTAGGTTAACTCCTGAAGCTTTTTCCATGAGTGGATATAGCCACAAGGCAGTGGAGGTTTGAAATTGGAGTTTTCCTTCTCCTAAATGGGCTGCCTTCAATGGCTGACGAGCCCCACCTACCCGGCCTGCTCTCTAATAGTGCGGAAGTATGATCCGACCCTTAAAACCTTTCTGCACCCCAGGTGTATGCAATTCTAATTGGCCTCCTATTTACCATATTAGGCCCCACCCCCCAGGCCATGTGGTGGGGGAGACCAAAAGAAAGCCCAGCCCCCCCCAAAAAAATTCTCAGCAAAATGTCCATGCAAACATAACCTGGCCTTCAGCCTTAGCCCAGCTTCCCAGGGAAAAGACCCCAGGGTCCAAATGGAGGGCAAAAAGAAGTATTATTTTTGAACAAATGCAGGATAGCTTACCATAGTGTTCCACACCGTCTCCAATTTGGAACACTGTACTGACCAGACAGTTACTTTTTAGGGTCCAGGCATTTCTCCCTCCTTTACCAATATTTGGCAGCAACTGCAGCAGATGTATGGTACGGGGGATGCTCAAATTTAATCCCACATGATATAGTCCAGAAAAAGCAACTGATCACAATGTCTCACAAGTTGTTCTTTAACAGTTTGGGGTGAGGAGGAAGCAAAAGACATAGCTAGCGATGGGGCCATTCATATTCGAATACGAATGCCCCCGCACAGGTGGACATAACAAGGCTCCAGCCCCATGGGGCCAGGTGGTCCACTCACAGATCCTGCTGCGGGTGTGGGCATTGTGGAGCTTTCCAATGGCTCCAGAGATTTATTCGGCGAGCCACTCTTTGTCGCAGCAGAGAGGCTTGTTCTCCCGCCTCCTGCCAGGAGTAGCAAGCCAAACACGATCTCCGGGGACACTGGAAGGCTCCATGGCGCCTGAAGCGGATCGGTGAGTGGATTGTTCAGCCCCATGGGGCTGGACCCTCATTATGTCCACCTGTGTGGGGGTATTCGTATACAAATACCCCCATTTCTAGAAATTTCTAGGCACTTCTGGATGGGATAGCTACATTTTTCAAGTATTTCTGGCAGTAGCACCATAGATTTAGTAGAAGGAGGACAAGATAGAGGTGGCTGCAAAAATAGCAGTGGGAGATTACATGTATTTCACCACTGGTGTACAACAATGATAGAAATAGCTGGAATAGAAGGAGCCCTTCCTTTGGATTCCTGATTACTTGACTGATTAAAGCTAGTTAAGCTAACAAAATTTATGCTTCTATGAAAAGGTCATATAAAGGTGTAAGATATGCTTTCAAGAAAAAGCCCTGATTTTAGTTAGAGATGGGGGAACTCATATACAAATATCCCCGCATAGCTGGACTTAATAAGGGGCTGGTTCCTGTGGCCAGCCTGTCCACCCATGCGTCCACTGGCGGCAGCCTCATTCATCCTTCCAATCGTGCCCAGAGAAATACTCTCTTCCCGCTCAACTAGCGACTCAGCAGCCATGCAGGGAGACTCGTCCTCCCTCCCACTGCCTGGAGTGCCCAGGCGAGCAGGAAGGCAGCAGAGCTCCAGGAGCAACTGGAAGGATGACCGAGGCTGCCGCAGCCACCGGACATGTGAGTGGACTTTTAAGTCCAGCTGCGCAGGGATATTCTTATTCATATACGAATACCCCCACCTCTAATTTTAGTTTAGTCATTCCTAAACTTCTTACGAGAAAACAAAATCTTGTCTTACAGTCATGGCCAAAAATATAGGTGCCCTTGCAATTCTGCCAGAAAAAGCAACCTTTCTCTCAGAAAATTGTTGCAGTTGCAAATGTTTTGAAGATTCCAAGAGGTCCAGCACAGGCGCGGTTTAACCCACTAGTGTGGATTCATAGAGACCACGTTGAAGAATGTTTTGGTACTCACATGTTCATTTCTTTGATTTGTGTTGGAACAACACACAAAAAAATCAGAAAAAGTGAAATCTGATACAATCCCACACAAAAAACCCAAAATGTGTTGGCCAAAATTATTGGCACCCTGTCTAAATTGTAAGAAAAAAATTGCTTTTCAAACATTTGATGTTCCTTTAATTTGTATTTAGACTCACCTGTCACAAGTAAGAGATGTGGGCAATATAATAATCACACTTGCAACCAGTCAAGATGGAGAAAAGTTGACTCAACCTTTGTGTTGAGTGTGTGACACTCAGCACAGAGGAAAGAATAAAGTATAAAGAGTTGTTTGTGGATTTGAGAGAAAAAATGGTGGAAAAACATTGACAATCTCAAGGCTACAAGTCCATATCCAGAGATCTTAATGTTCCTGTGTCCACTGTGTGCAATATCATCAAGAGGTTTACAGCCCATGGCACTGTAGCTAACCTCCCTAGACGTGGACACAAGAGCAAAATTACTGAAAAATTACAACGAAAGGTTGTTCAAATGGTGGATACAGAACTCAGATTAACTTCCCAACAAATCCAAGTTGATCTACAGACACAGGGTACAACAGTGTCAACTCGCACTATCTGTTGCCATCTGAATGAAAAGGGACACTATGGTAGGAGACCCAGGAGGACGCCACTGCTGACACAGTGCTTCAAAGTAACAATTCTGTCATTCTATGAAAGCTACAATAGCCCATAGGTAAGGCCTATGATAGGGTGGCAGGATATATCTAATAAGATGTATTAAATAATGTTCCTTACTTTTGCTGGTCAATGACCATAATAAAACATTGATTATTATTATGGGACAAAACCACAATCCTTCTGGGTGAACGCACTGTGGACAGATGAGACAAAAGTAGAGCTATTTACTGTTTACAGAAAAAGAAATGAGGCATTCAAAGAACACAGTACCTACAGTCAAACATGGTGGAGGTTCAAAGATGTCTTGGGGTTGCTTTGCTGCTTCTGGCACTGGATGCCTTGACTGTGTGAACGGTATCATGAAATCTGATGATTACCAAATAATTTGGAGGTGCAAGGTAGTGGCCAGTGTCAGAAAGCTGCGTCTCCACCAGAGGTCATGGGTGGATGACCCGAAACACACTTCAAAAAGTACGCAGAAATTGTTACAAACAAAGCGCTGGAGAGTTCTGAAATGGCCAGCAATGAGTCCAGAACTGAATCCCATAGAACATCTGTTGAGAAATCTCAAAAGAGCAGTTGGGAGAAGGCATCCTTCAAATCTGAAGGCCCTGGAGCAGTTTGAAAAAGAAGAGTGGTCCAAAATTCCAGTAGAGAGATGTAAGAAACTCATTCATAGTTACAGGAAGCAATTGATTTCAGGGGGTGCAACCAAATATTAAGTTAAGGGTGCCAGTAATTTTGGCCAATGCATTTTTGGGTTTCTGTATGGGATTGTATCAGATTTGACTTTTCTTCTCTGTTTTTTTGTGTTGTTCCAACGCAAACCAAAGAAATGAACATGTGGGTACCAAAACATTTGCAACTGCAACAATTTTCTGAGAGAAAGGTTACATTTTCTGGCAGAATTGCAAGGGCACCAATGTTTTCGGCCAGGACTGTATAAAATGGAATTAACTGGAATAAGTAAATTTAATTTGCAAAAGGTTAATATTATACACTGGTGCCTCGTTTAACGAGCGCCCCGTTTAACGATGGATCCGTATAGCGATGGCGTTTTTGCCATTGCTTTTCGGATTACATTACGATTTTGCCTATGGGGAAAAATCTCTTTGTGATTTTTCCCCATAGGCACCATTTTCCCGCAGCTGAGCGGCGGGAGCCTTCGAAGGACCACTCCCGCCGCTCAGCTGGGGGGAAATGCAGGCAGTAGCCTCGGAAGGACCCTTCCGAAGGGTCCTTCCGAGGCCACCCCTGGGATTCCCTTGCGGATGCCTGAAAGGCATCCAGATCCTCCCACCCTGCCCCCGCGGCCGGGATCCCTACCCTCGCCAGGGAGGGACTGATCCAAGCAGCGGCGGCAGGATGGGAGGGGTCCGGATACCTTTCAGGCATCCAGGGCTTGGATCCGCCCCCCAGCCGGCTTCCCCATCCATGGACGGACTCTCTGGAGTCCGTCCATGGATGGGGTAGCCGGCCGCAACGCGGATCACGGCCGCCCTCCCCCCAACCCCTCACCCCCTTCTCCGACGCCGCTGCTGGGCTTTGGAAGCCGCTTCCAATCCCAGTGTCAGCGGCGGAGATGAGGGTGAGGGGTGTGTCGAGAAGGGCAAGGCTCGGGTATTCCCCGAGCCTTGCCCTCCTCTCAACCCCTCACCCCTTTCTCCACCACCGATGCTGGGTTTTGGAAGGGGCTTCTGAAACCCAGCGGCGGCGGCGGAGATGAGGGTGAGGGGTGGATCGTCCAGAGCCGGGAGGAGGGGGAAGGCTTCTCCACCGCTGCTCGGATGTGCTGGCCCCGCCGCCGGCAGCCACCCCGCGCCACCTACCCCAGCCATTCTCGTACGCCTGGAAGTCCGAGAACGGCTGGGGTGGGCGGCTTCAAGCGGCGGCGGCGGCTGCAGGGTGGGGGGGTGTCCCGAAGGCTTCCAGACAAAGGCCTGGAAGCCTTCCAGACACCCCACCCACCCTGCAGCCGCTGCCGCTTGAGCCCGCCGCCCCCACACTTCTCCCCAAGAGCCCGCCGCCCAGCTGATCGGCGGTTCCAAAATGGCTGCCCGTTTGGTGCCTTGCTTACCGAGGCAGCGAAAATGGCAGCCCTATGGAAGATCTTCGCTGAACGGTGAGTTTTTGCCCCCTAGGAACGAATTAAACAGGGTTTAATTCGTTCCTATGGGTTTTTTTATTCCGTTCAGCGATGTTTTCGTATAGCGACGTTAATCCTGGAACGGATTAATGTCGCTATGCGGGGCACCACTGTACTGGTGTTACAGCTATTAATTTTAGACACTGCAGTGTACAGCATCTTTAATTGTGCCATGCTGGCACAGCACATCTTTTTGTAATACTGTAATAAATTTGGACATTAAAAGAGTTGCTGCTATGTTTCCCAGGATGCTTCATGGATATCTCCACAAGAAATCTCAGTCAATTTTTAAGTTAGGTTTTTAACACAGAAAAAGGTGGCTATCTATACTTATGTATTTTTAAATATATATATATACTGAAAAACCTATGAATGATAACCATATATTCAGGAATTTAAAAAAAACAGAATTACACATAAAAATAGTGTTAAAACAGCAGTCCCATCACCTTCCTAAATCAAATATAAAACAGTTACACATTAAGTTCCAGTTCAGATATATTAAAAAACAGTCCGTGTGCCTCCCTTTTTTTAATTCATTAAAACAGCTTTTTTTCTGATTGTAAACAAACAGAAAACTGAGGTTTGATTCATCTGACATTAAATTTATCAAGTCAGGAATAAACTGGTGACAGATTCTGCCTCATTTTGAGACCATAATTGAAATAAACTAGTTTCCAAGTCTGAGTATTATAGGGAAACTGGTTACTTTAAAATGGGAAACAATGCACGAATGAGAAGAGTACACAAGACTGATCACTTAAACTTGTATAATGAAACCACAGATTTTTCTTACACCTAAACCAGCCAAAGGGATGTGGTAGCACTGCAGATTAAATGCAGAAGCCACTGTGCTGCAAAGTCAGAAGACCAGCAGTCGTAAGATCGAATCCACACCATGAAGTGAGCTCCCGTCAATTGTCCCAGCTCCTACCAACCTAGCAGTTCGAAAGCAAGTAAATCTGAGTAGATAAATAGATACCACCACGGTGGGAAGGTGTTCTGTGTATAGTTGTGCTGGCCACATGACCACGGAAACTGTCTATGGACAAACACTGGCTCTATGGTTTGGAAACGGGGATGAGCACCACGCCCTACAGTTGGACACGACTGGACCAAATGTCAAGGGGAACCTTTACCTTTAAACCAGCCTAAGTCTTTACATTCAACTGGAAAGTCCTGAGTACACTTAAGTAGGGATGGGACTTTGGGGTAAACATAAATGGTGGGGACACACCATCTTACTTTCATTTTCACTTTCTTTTATTGATTCCTGATAGAGAGACTCTTAAACACAAGTGACACCAAAACTTTGGATTCTTCCATGTTTCCCTCTTTTGTTTGCCCTTTCCATCACCCGTTGTCTTTCAAATAAACCAGGAAATTTGGCCAAATAGCATGAGGATGGCTTCTGTCAAAGGAGGAGGGTGAGACTTAGATGGAAGTGGTGACGAAAAACAGAAAGAATGGCTGGTGATAATTTGCTCCCAAAGCCAGGAGATGCACACAGCTTGCAGAAATAGTAAGAACATTTCCAGCATCCTTTCTTTATTTCTCTCCCCACCCCCCACAACATTTATTATTTTTTAAGAAGTGTACCATAAACAGCCCTGCCTAAGCAACAGTCAAGGAAAAATTCCTAGGCTGCAGGGTCAGGAGTGGGGCGAGGAAGGTATCTTTGTGCAGTTTTTCTGCCTTGGGCCAATGATGGTGCCATAAGAATTTCCTCTTGCACAGAAGCAGATCCACTTATTTCCTCAGTGACTTGTGAGAAGAACATAAATTGAAGGCAATCAGTGCAATCCTCTATTTTCTCAAAGCTGCCTTTGCCCTATTCTCCAAACATAAGCTGCCACCCTAAATTATAGGCCTTTCCCCAAATGTCAGATTTCAAGAGATCCTTTTCAGGGCACAGACGGCTTCAACAAGGGAGAACTCCCTTTCTGTGAGGGTCCTTATACGAGTGCTGAACTAAACACAATCCATTATAACAAGAGGTTTACCAATAGAAATGTGAAATTAAAAAATATACAAACAAAAATTTATATTACAAGAGTTTTCAATATAACTTAAAATACAGGAAGTTGGGAATACTTACATAACTATGGATCTTAAGAAAATCTGAAGGACTGCTTGTACAGACTTTATCACCTTCCAAGCCCATTACTCTTTTACAGATATTTGATTTGGGATCATTTGGGTTCTTTGCAATAACAATATCACCTCTGAGGAAAACAGTAAAGAAATGTCAGCATCTAGCAGTATGTTAGTGAAACACATTATAAAGTAGATATGGTGAATTTTAGTGGTGAAATGCTACCGAAGTGAATTCTGAATTATGGGAGAATAGAACTCTAGAACTCTGAAGCCACCAACAGAACTCTGAAGTAACCAACATGAATTTGACCCAACTCCAGGAGGCAGTGAAAGACAGTTGGACCTGGCATGCTCTGGTCCATGGGGTAACGAAGAGTCAGACACGACTTAAAGACTAAACAACAAGAACTCTAGTATAGTCCTTAGTGTTGCAGCAACCTCATGGTAGTTTCCCCCCAGTTTAACTACACCAAGGAACAGAGCAGTGTTGGAGAAAACTGGCTCAGATAGAGACCTCCTTCTATGCTATATCCAGCCCCAGACTCTCATGTTTGTGTGTAAATGTTATAAACCCCTTCTGCTTGCACCTTAATGTAGGCTGGCTCCTCATTTGCTAAATAATTCAGCAAGTAGACTAAGAAGCACATTTCCCTCTACCTCTCTCTCAGTACTGTAAAACTACTGTCTCCCACTCCACCACCTGCCCCACAAAAAACTGGAAAAGACCATTTCTGTTTCTAGAAGGTAATGCCTATGCCTGATGTACACAGAATTTTTCATAATAGCTTGCTTTTTAAACTACAGATCCGAAAAGCCTTGTAGGCCTTTGCACATGGAAAGTAACCTATATTTTTCTCGCAACTTCAAGACTTATCACCCACATCAGCCTATGTTTGAACTGTTAACTACCATCAGTAAGTGTTTGATTGTAAATACATGGATTAATGTATTAAGCCTAGTGTTTTCTATGTGCGCTAAGCACTGTGCACATATTCAGTGTTCCATGAACTACTAATAAAATAGCATTTAGATAACAATAAATGGCATTTCTGGAAAGAACTGCTTTTTGAATTTGCTTCCTGGAGATAAACTAACATCTGTTAAAATATACACCAAGATAACTTTAAAATGAGCACCAATGCCACACACAGCTTTTGTCTTAATTTCCCAAACATGCCAAATCTAGAAAGCTTCCAGAAAGCACAAAATGCTACTGGTTTGTCTCTGATCTAAATGAAAGAACCAGGAGCTTATGAATAATTTTAACCCAGTAAAACAATGAAAGCAGGAATATGATTATAAGAAAAACCAATACATTCTGTAATCAAGTATTTTACAAAACTATAGAAAATTAGAGTAACATACTTCTGAATGTTATAAAAATGGCAGCTAAGATTCTCAGAAAACACAATGTCAGAATTTTGAATTGTAGGCTCCATGGAAGGTCCTGAACACTGGGGAAAAAAGATCAATATTTGCAAATTATTTGTTATATATAAAAAAGATTAACATTCATAAAATATTTGTCATATATAATATTTGTATATCTAAAAGGAAAAGCAATTAATAGCAAGATTCCTAAGACTTTACATAAAGGGTGGGGGGAAAATCTTGGAACAGTTTTTTCTCTCTCCACCTATCACTATCTATTATATTTGAGTACCACTGAGCTCTAAAATAGTACTAAAAGTGTCCGAAAAGCTCCCAAGCCTAGTATGAGCTTTAGAGGTTTCAAAGAAAAGATGAGCAGGCCCATGAATTCTTGTATATTTCTAATTAAAATTCATGCCAGATATTAACATCAAAGTTACCTCTTCAGCCTAATCAACCCAGTACAGCCAGGAGAATGATTTCCCCTCCTGAACCGTGCATGGCCAGGCAAAAATGTCAGAGGAAGTCAGACATTTTGAGAGGGTTGCCAAGTCCTGCTTGGAGCAAAACAATTTTTGGGAGTAGGAAGGCTTACAATGCCACAGTTGTTGCTTGAGGGTTTTTTTTAATTATTTTTATTTTTTTTACTCTGAAGGCTCCTTCAATCTTGTAAAAGTCCACTAGAGATATATTGTCCCATTACTTTGGAAATATGACTTAAAGAGGCTTCATGGACAAAAAACATGGATGACGGTGAAGGCCAGAGACTACCTACCGTAGTGAACCCTCCTGTCTCACAGGTTCTATATGGGAGCAGATCAAATGAGCATGCCCCAAATGGCCTTTTATCAAAACAAGTTCTATGTTAATAATCTGGATGATGAGGATGACAATACTATAACAACTACAATAATAATAATAATAATACATCTGAAAATTCAGGCACTACGTTTATAGCTCTTTCCACTGTTAATAAATATACATTTTTAAATCTTTTTGTTAACTCACCACAACAATTCCTCCAAGATATTCAAAAGCACAATGAGCTATGCATCCGTACTGAATGGTATAACCAAGAAGCCGAAAAGTTTTTCCAGCAATATCTTTGAGCATTGCACTGTTGTGAGCTGGTCCTGGTTTAAGGGAAAAGAAATATTCCCAATATTTAATGCACATCCTTCCCTTCTAGTGCCTGTGTATAACTCTGAGCAGTTCACAACAATAAAGTGTTAAAATGTTTTTTCAGTAAAAACATTAGCATTCTCTTCACCCTGATTATAGAATGGATTTTCCCTTTTCTAATTAGGGGGATGGGGATGTATTATCTTCAATTGGCTTTCAGAAAGCAATTCTCCTTGCCTTTCCATACTGCAGTTAGCCTTTACAAAATGTCAGCAGTGGTTTCAAATGAGGCATTTAAAAGCCTCATTGAAACATAGAAGAAAGAGCTAACCCTTCCCAGTGTTGTAACCCCACTGGAAAAATACACCCAGTGCTGCAGTCAGACTTTTATCAAATCTCTACTAGTATCAACTGTTTCTGAAAGCCTCACTGTGGTGAGGGGCAAATTTTTGATCCATGTGAATGGGACCTTGGCATATATTTTGGAAGGAATACATGTTAGCACCCATTTGGAGTATGGCCTATTCACTGCTGACAATGTATTTTGGGACCATGGGTTTGGATCATGACATTGCAATTTGGGAGATGCCACAGTTGAAAATAAAGAATCGGAAAAATTAACAAAATACAGGAAACTGGCAATCGAACTATCTCGCTTGTGGATGAAACACACTCAGTGATCCCCGAAGTCATTTGGGAACAATATGAAGAAATTTCATACAGTACTATAAGTCGTTGCAGATCTCAGAAATGACACCATCAGAGTTACTAAAAACAGCAATATTAGGAATAGCATACATACTGTGTCAATATTTAACAGATACAGTGGTGCCCCGCATAGCGATGTTAATCCGTTCCAGGATTAACGTCGCTATATGGAAACCTCGTAAAGCGAAATAAAAAAGCCCATTGAAACGCATTAAAACCCGGTTAATGCGTTCCAAAGGACTGAAAACTCACCGTTCAGCGAAGATCCTCCATAGGGGCGGCCATTTTCTGTGCCTCTTAAGTGAGGCAAAACAGCGGGTGACCATTTTGAAACCGCCCACCAGCTGTTAACCATTGCTTTGCCATGATCCGTTCCCCAAGCAGGGAACGGATCATGGCAAAGCACTGCCAGCTAGCCAGCCCGGCTTCCCCCCTTTCACCCAGCTCGGGTGGATGGGGGGGGGGAATCCCTCCTCCCCCCCCTATCCACCCGAAGCCGGCATTTTAGCCCGGCTCGGGTGAATGAGGGGGGAATCCCTCCTCCCTCCCTATCCACCCAAAGCAGGCATTTTAGCCCGGCTTGGGTGAATGAGGGGGGAATCCCTCCTCCCCCCCATCCACCTGAAGCCAGCATTTTAGCCCGGCTCAGGTGAATGAGGGGGGAATCCGTCCTCCCCCCCATCCACCCGAAGCCGGCATTTTAGCCTGGGTCGGGAGAATGAGGGGGGAATCCCTCCTCCCCCCATCCACCCGAAGCCGGCATTTTCGGATCCCCCCACTCTCCCCCCTCCCCTCGCGGCTTGGATCCGAGCCGCGCCATCTACTGCAGCCATGGCCGGACTCTAGGGAGTCCAGCCATGGCTGGGGTTGCCGCCACGGCTCGGATCCAAGCCACGGAGGGAGGGTGGGGGGTCCGCATGCCCAGATCCGACCCGCGGTGGCAACCCCAGCCATGGCCGGACTCCCTAGAGTCCGGCCATGGCTGGGGTAGCCGCCGCAGCTCGGATCCAAGCCGCGGGGGAAGGGTGGGGGTCCGGATGCCTTTCAGGCATCCCAGGCTTGGATCCCACCCGCCGCCAGTTACCCAAGCCATGGGTAAATGGTGGCGGGTGGGATTGAGGACGGGATGCCTGAAAGGGATCCGGACCCCTCACTCTCCCCCCTCCCCTCGCGGCTTGGATCTGAGCCGCGGCAGCTACTCCAGCCATGGCCGGACTCTACGGAGTCCAGTCATGGCTGGGGTTGCCACCGCGGCTTGGATCCAAGCCGCGGGAGGAGGGTGGGAGGGTGGGGGAATCTGGATGCTCGGAAGGACCCTTCGGAAGGGTCCTTCCAAGGCTACCGCCAGCATTTTCCCCCAGCTGAGCGGCGGGGTTCAGCTCGGGGAAAATGCCCCCTCTGAAGGGGAATCCCGGCGGTTGCCTCCGAAGGACCCTTCCGAAGGGTCCTTCCGAGGCTACCACCGGCATTTTCCCCCAGCTGAGTGGCAGGAGCGCTCCTTCGGAGGCTCCTGCCGCTCAGCTGGGGGAAAATGGCGCCTATGAGGAAAACATTGCAAAGCGATTTTTCTCCATAGGCAACATCGGTATGCGATCGCAAAAGCGATGGCAAAAATGCCATCGCTATGCGAATTCGTCGTTAAATGGGGCACTCGTTATACGAGGCACCACTGTACTAAGGTTTTTGGTTTAAAAATTGTATCTGTTACTGTATATAATACCAGTCAGTGTTTTTATAGTTTTGATTGACTGTGCTTGGTCTTTTTAATTAATTAATTTTAATTAACAACAACAACAACAACAACAACAACAACAACAACAACAACAACAACAACAACAACAACAACAACAACAACAACAACAACAGGCTAAAACCTGTATCTGTTATATGATGCTGGAATGTTTATATAAGCTTGGTTGACTATGCCTGGTATTTCTGAATAGCAACAACAATGTGCCATCAAATCATTTCTGACTTATGATGACCCTTTTCAGGGTTTTCTAGTTATAGTGTACTCGGAAGTGGTCTACCACTCCCTCCTTCTGGGGGTTTCCTGGGACTGTGCAACTTGCCCGAGGCTACACAGGCTGACTCTTCCGGGATGAACAGTGGGGAACTGAACTCCCAACCTCTGGCTAGACAGCCAGATACCTGACTCATGGAGTTATCCAGCCAGCTAATCCTGTATGCCAAAGCAAGTCATATGCCTCAGACATTTCTACATGTGGTGGAGCAACTGCCACCCAGCATTTCTGAAATCCATTTTTCAGAAAGAAGCAGAATCATTACAATATGGTTTCCTTTATTTATTTATTTATTTGTTTGTTTGTTTGTTTGTTTGTTTGTTTATTCATTCATTCATTCATTCATTCATTCATTTATTTATTTATTTATTTAACTTATATGCCGCCCACACTACCTAAAAGTCTCTGGGTGGCTTACAACAATTAAAACACAGCAAAAAAGATAAAACAATTAAAATACAATTAAAATATATACAGTGGTGCCTCACTTAACAATTTTAATTGGTTCCAAAAAATTTGTCGATAAGTGAAAACATCGCTAAGCGAAACGCGGTTTCCCACTGAAGTGCATTGAAAACCGGATAATCCGTTCCAATAGGAACGAATTGCCGTCCTTAAGCGAAAATCGCCATAGGAAACATCGCTAAGCAAAATGCAGTTCCCCAATTGAAATGCATTGAAACCTATTCAGTGCATCTCAATGGGGGGAAAAAATCAACAACAAATTTAAAAAGAGTCAGAACAAAGTCAAATTTGGTTAACAAAGGGTTTATTAAAAGTGCACTTTATGATTTCAAACATTTTAAACAGCAAACTAACTTTATAACATTTAAAAAATAGCAAACATGAGGCTGTTAAACCATCGTTAAGCGAAACAGGGGACCCAAAAATTTAATCGTTATGCGAAGCATGGTCCCAACATTGCTAAGCGAAAATCACCCATAGGGACCATCGTTAAACGGAGCGCAAAAACGCTCTGAAAACGTCATCGCTAAGCGAATTCGTCATTAAACGAAGTGCTCATTAAGCGAGGCACCACTGTACTCTAAAAATTACCATCAGGACCCACAGTTGATATTATTTCAATTAAAAGCCTTTTTGAACAGGAAGGTTTTGACCTGGTGCCAAAATGTCATCAGCGTCTGCACCAGATGAATCTCAGTCAGGATGGCATTCCATAGTCTGGGGGCAGCTGCCGAAAAGGCCCTTTGTCTACAAGCTGTCCCTCTTACCTCCTTGAGGGATGGCTCTTTCAAAAGGGCCCCCTGGCTAGATCTTAACTGCCGGGTAGTTTCATATGGAAGGAGGCGATCCTTCAGGTATCCAGGGCCCAAGCCATTTAGGGCTTTATATGTCAAAACAAGCACTTTGAATTGGGCCCGGGCAGCAACTGGTAGCCAATGTAATTTAAACAGAATCAGCTTGATGTGTCCCCTAGTGGCACCACCACTCACCAGCCGCGCAGCTCAATTCTGGACCAGTTGCAGTTGATGAACTGTCTTCAAAGGCAGCCCCACGTTGAGCGCTTTGAAGTAATCTATACAAGATGTTACCAGTGAGTGTGTAACTATCATGAGACTCTGCTCGTCCAGGTAAGTTGTAGCCGGTATAATTTCCTTAGCTGAAGGAAGGCACCCTTGGCCATTGAGTCCACCTGGGCTTCCAGAGTTAGACTGGAGTCCAGGAGCACCCCCAAGCTGTGGATCCTGTCCCTTAGGGGAAGTGTAACCCCATTCAGGGCAGGGAAATGGCCCTCCAGTCTGTCCGGTGAAGCACCCACTAACAGCATTTCCGTCTTGTCTGGATTGAGTTTCAATTTATTAAACCTCATCCAGTCCATAATCAGGTCCAGACATGAGTTCAGCACAGAAACCGCCTCACCTGGATTGGTAGAGAATGAGAGGTAGAGCTGGGTGTCTGCATATTGCTGACTCCTCAGCCCAAACCTCCTGATAACCTCTCCCAGCGGTTCCATGCAGATGTTAAACAGCATGGGGGACAGTATCGAGCCCTGAGGAACTCAATGACCTAAATGCCATGGGACAGAGCAACTGGCCAAATATTGGCACAACAGGTGCCTGGACCATTTGGACGCTCCCTCACAACTAGCTGGTCCACTTAACGCATGCCACGTGATGCATGCAGCCATCATTGTTCGTGCCATGCCCATTGTGGAAATAGCCCATCCGGCACAACCTTGCCTCCCTGCGCTACTGACCACTCAGCAGCTAAGCGGGGAGATGTGTCATCCTGACTCCTTGTCAGAGTGGGTGGCTATGTAGGGATGTGGGGAAGCACCAGCTGGGCTACTTCCATTATTGGTGCAATGTGAACGATGGCCATGAGCAGTAAGTGGACCAGCTGGTTCTCTGGAGAGGGTCAAAATGGCCCAGGTACCTATGATGCCAATATTTGTATTTGGCTCCCCTGGGAGATGAATACGTGTCCTATATCTAATCAGAACATTTCCTCACATTTATTTTAGTAACTGTTGTGTAAAATCTTGTACAATTACACTTTCACAACATTGTGCATGACCAAATGGAGGGTTTAGCAGGCTTATTATAATTTAGTGACTAAGCACTGTTCAGCAGTGCCATAGAATATAACAATTTCTGGCAACATGGTGGAATTATTAACTTCCTATTCACAAAAACTGTAAGATTTTAATAATGTAGACTGTCGGCAAAGTCTTAATGTCAGTTTAAAAAAACTGATGATGCATGGGCAAAAGGGCACATGTAAGATGAAGCATGAACAGATGTAGTTAGAACTAATTACAGTTTCAATCATAGTTTATTCACAGACCATAGTGAAAAAAATGTGTTTTAATCAGCTAAGGAAATTTCAAGACTTTGGGCTAAACCCTTGTCAGAGGGTAAAATGTGAGTTTAATGTTTTCTCCCAGAAGGAAAACGAAAGATTGGGTGTCAGCAGATCCATCTGTGTCATAATACAGGTGGGAATTAATGACCACAAAGTATGTAGCAGGAGCTACAGTGACAAAAGTCTTCCCTGCAGTAATTGCCAGGAAGACCTCCTCAGCTAGAAAGCAATCTGAGCCTAAAAGCTTATTTGTTCACTCCAAATAAAAGATTAATGCAATAGAAGAAAGGTCCCAGTTACCAGAGGATAGCATGAGAAAACAGATACGTAAGAATGTTAGCTGCCGAGGAAGACATAAACATTCAGTATGAATGCTTTGGAGAGAGACGAACTTAGGATTGCCAAAAATAGATGGAAAGAAATGTTAAATCTTCATCTAATTTCTTTTCCAGCAAAATAAGTATGATAAAGAGTGAAATTGCTTTGTTTGATATTAATTCAGTCTCTTTTTAGTTTCACTGTTAAATATTAGTCCTAATTGTAGTTGACCTATTAAAATAAACCAAGACCCATTTTATTTATTGTGGGGAAATTGTATGCCTTTACAATGTATATAGCAGACATTGTTTTTGGGCCCAGGTCAGTTTTCCAGTAAGGATGATCATTAACCTGCCCCTACTTCTCCTCATCTTGCAGATCCCAACAATTTATAGTTGAACTTTTCTTTTGTTTATTCCCGAAATTATTAAAGAAATTGACTCGTTTCATGGCCATCAGACGTTTTATTATATTTAAAAGGTAATAAGTGTAATTTAGCTATACAATGTATATTTTCTGCTGTAAAATGGGCAAGGTTACAAGATTTCATACAGAATCTTTTCCTCATAACTACCAGAACACTTAAGGCTACAGTATACTTTTGATCAAAATAGAAATAATTATTTGGTATGGCTTGGTAAATTTTCTATAGAGAACCAAAAATAGTAGGGGCTTGCTTGTACCTGCTGTATGAGCTGGAAAGTGGCAGGACAGTGTGTGTTTGTGGGCAATTATGATGATAAATTAACTAAAGCAAATTTTGGCAGGCGGAACTGGAAAGTACTGAAAAGAGAAAGGGAAGTAGATGAGGAAAGATGGAGAGTAGTAGGATGTGGAAGTCCTATGGAAGGTCTTGCACATTACAGATTTTTGCATCAGTTAGTTTTTCAGATTTATACTAAAGTACTAAATGCACTTTTCTACTCTTACCTGTGTTCCATGCAGGATGTTTGCTGCAAATTAGAACATAGCAAGAGCACTGCAGAATGGTGATTGATTTAATAACGTAACTAAATACTCCCAGGCCATTAAAACCTCATTCTTTTTTCAGCATTAAAGAGCAGGACACAGTAATATGCAATAATTAATATAGTCAGCTGTGTACAAAAATGCTGTGCTATGTAATTGCATTTTTTCAACAGAAAGCTACTCAACTACAAATGGCTGCTGGTCTTTGAGCAAAGTGGTCACCTGGATCAAGCAAATACTGTCCTTCAGCTACATTACTTGTAAATTTACATTAGTTGGCTCGTGTTAATATTTACTTAGGCAAAAAAAAAATCTTCATAAACTACTCTAAGCAGTATTTCTTTAGGAAAAGGAAAAATGCCTGAGCATCTTGATGTGTTATTTGTCGCATAGTAAACTTATCTACAGGCAGTCCAACAGATAGAAATAAACATTACAGCAATATGTAATACAAACAGTAAAGCAATATGCTTAAGAAAAAACTCATTTGTGATATAAGACATCTGTTTAAAGGCAACATAATGCATTAATTATAAGTAAAAGCAAAACAGAAATAAAAAGAAAAAAAACAAAAACATGATGGCACCTTAAAGACTAACTTTTATATTGATCAAGCTCACATTGAAAATATAAAAGTTAGACTTTAAGATCCCACATTTTTGTCTGTTTTGTTTTTGTTTTTACTCTTTTATTTCTATTTTGCTTTTACCCATAATGCTTGCACAAACTAACATGGCTACCTCTTCTACAACTACAATAATACATTATCTTTCCCATAGTGACAATGGTAGGAAAACTCCTCAGCCAAAATTTGTATACTGTACATTGCACAGAAATAAGTTCACACAATCACCCAACTTAATAGAAGGCTGTAACATTGTTCAGATGACATAATAAACTCCACCCTACCAAAAGACTAACAGTTCTGTTGTTCCCTAGATCATGCTTATACACTTAAGCAGTTTCTGTGTGGACAGACTGCTTTTTGCCTGTGGCCTTTTCTAGACTGCTGACTTAATTGTTTAGACCTAATTTAAGACACTGACATGTTCTGTGCCATAATTCCTGTTCACATCTTCATCCCAGAAATAAAAATGTATGAGTAAAGGCACAACATGATTGTTGGTGTTCAGTACACATTTTACCTGATAATTTATATCTGATCCAAAACCAAATCTGAAATATAAATTCAAGTATCTGTGCACTTCTTCACTTCCTGATTTCCCCCTCTTGTTTATAAAATTAATCACACCTAGCAGGGTAGAAATCGCCGCAAGCTTCATGAATGACATCCAAGAGATGGGAAAGGATTAGTTCGCAGTTGCTGCCAGTTATAGCGCCAGGTGGCTTTTTCTACAGTGAAGGTGTTAGAGATAATCCCATTACACTGATACTAAATCTTGCAGACATCAAAATTATCACCAAGGCTCCTTTTCATCCCATCCTTTCCAAATGACTGGAAGTCGCTTCACCTGAAAGAAGTCAAATCCACATGCAGCTGCTGTTTTAGCAGCCAGCAGACTCCCCGAGAATGCCAGTCGTGATCCAATTTCGCTGTGCTGGTGGCCCCTATTCCCTGTCCAATAATACATCTGTTAAAAAATCCTACAGCTACAAATCAAGTTTAATCCTACCAGGGACCTCATGTTGGTCTTGTCTTCCAAAAAGGCAGCAGGTTCTGCTGTGTCTATCTCTGCTAGTGTCTGGGGAATACCCTTTAAATCCCAGCCCTACTTAGAAGAATAAGCTAAGGATCACAAAACATGACCTTAAAAACCCTGATATGACTATATTCTGACCCAGAGGCATTCATACTAGTGAAGATTAGAACTTTGCATAATAAGATTACACAGCAAGTGAATGATATCAAGGGACTATCCATATGCAGCCGCCTGGTTTTCTATAGACAGCCTGTGCTCTGCAATATGCAGTGCAGACGAAACAGAGCTTTGCCTTTCTAGTTCAAGTAAAATAGATTCACATAAATTAGTTGGCCATTTCCAGATTCCTAAATCCCGTATTACAGCTTTTATTGACAGCTCCTGTGAGGATAGCACAATCATTATTCCCCCACCCCTTTTTTTGTTCCATTTTTAAAGCTTCTGAAATAATGGTGCTCTAAGTGAAATGTACATAAACTAAATGTGGAAATTAACATTGTGTGTCTGGTAATCTTGGATTGCAATTGAGAATGCACATAATAAAAGCAAAGAATCCTTCTCTAACCATAGGTATTATCAAATTCAATAAATACATAATGTATTAAAAAAAATTTAAGTTGCCATTAATGCAGGAAACAGAACATGTCAAAAAAAATTTTCTTGTAACATTTATGAATGAAGATGCCAATGAAGTAAAGCAAAGAAATATTTTCATATTTAATATACACCAAAAGTGACCCTGGTAATTAATCATCTTTGTTGTGGACACAGAAATGTGTCCGTATTCCTACCATAAGCATTTTATCTCTGCTGTTTGTTCACTACATGTAAACCAATTAAACTCACTTTCTTATGAATTATTTCCAAATTACATGTAGTCATGTTTATTGTACTTTTCTGAACTATTAGTTTTAATACTCATATGCTGTCTTTTTCTGGAATTCTAACCCACTGGCCAGAATCCTGTTAGATACATACAGCTTCAACTGGACAATTGCACAAGCTAGCGTACCTGAGGTGCCACCCAGCCATTGTGCTCACCTGCAGCCTCAGGTCAAGGAAGTAGCCATGTTATGTTGCATACTTGGACATGGGTCTTTTTCTGCTCGATTCAACATGTAGCTTTAGAATTGGTCTGAAATGGAAGCAATCTTAAAAACTTTTCATAGGTTTGCTAGAGATCTAGGATTTATTATGTGGTTTCTCCAAGTGATCTTCTAGACTGGCTTCCTTAAAGCTTTACTCATGAACACAATCCACTAACGCTGGGAAATGAACACAAATAATGTATTCGCGAAGGCTTTCACGGCTGGGATCTAATGATTGTTGTGGGTTTTTCGGGCTCTTTGGCCGTGTTCTGAAGGTTGTTCTTCCTAACGTTTTGCCAGTCTCTGTGGCCGGCATCTTCAGAGGAGAGCACTCTGTACTCCCAAGCCAACTACACCAGAGCACAGAGTGTTGTTCTCTGAAGATGCCGGCCACAGAGACTGGCGAAACGTTAGGAAGATCAATCTTCAGAACATGGCCAAAGAGCTCGAAAAACCCACAACAACCATTCGAACACAAATAATGTTGAAATGAAAGTTTCATAAAGCTATGAGATCTCTCACACCTTTTGTTATAATTGCCATAGCTCCCACTTCTCATTGCATTGCTATTGCAGCACCCACTTCCCTCAAGTCACGCTTTTCACCCCCAAAATTCAACTCATGTGGAATGATAGCATGTAATGATCACACTTAGAATACAATGTGCCAATCTAGTTACCTCACCTCAGAAAGGATATTGTAGAGCTAGAAAAGGTGCCCAAAAAGTGTCACCAGAATGGTGAAAGAGCTGGAGGCAAATTTCTCTGTGAGAAGTGTCTATAATGTTTGGGCATCTAAGTCTGAAAAAAGATGGATAAGGAAAGCCAAAAGAGATACATACAATTTTACATGGTGTGGAAAAAGTCAGTCTGTATGGTTTTTCTCACTGTCTCAATTGTGTGGGAGCTGAACATTGGAAATCTCAGGCCAGATACATAGAAATACTATGCACAGTACAATTAAGCTGTGGAATTGACTCTTACAAGACGTAGTGATGGTCACTAATTTGGACACCTTTTTAAGGGTATTTGACAAACTCACTGAGAATGCTATCAATCATGATTTAGCCGCCCAGAGTAAACTTCAGTCTAGATGGGCGGGGTATAAATCTAAATAAATAAATAAATACATAAATAAATATATAAATACATAAATAAATAATGGTTACATATTACTTTGCCAGTTCTATCAAAAGGTTCCTTTTGCAATTGAAGAAGCCACTAAGAAATGTAAGTGCCCAAAGCTTAGACTCTTATCTTCAGCACTTAATACTAAAATGTTTACATTCCATACTGAAAATACATCCAAGTGTCCCAAAATTTGTGGAAAAGAAGGATAAGCAAAATTTCCTTAGTTCTAGATAATTTCTAGATACCCAGTGTAGTGTAGTGGATAAAGTGATACAAGAGGACTCAGGAGATCTGGGTTTGAACTCCTGCTCAGCCACAGAAACTCACATGGTGGTGGTGGGATGGAACAGGTAAAACCATTCTTCAAATATCTTACTTATTTTGAATGCACTTTTAGGATTGCTATAGGTTGGTTCCAACTTGATGACACATAATAAATTCTGCTTGAATTGTCCTCGTTTCACCAGAGTGCACTTCCCCATCAATCGGACAACACTAGCTCTGAAGAAGTACACACTTTTTAAGTGCAAGTGCAAATTTTACAAAAATATATTAAAATACTTTAAGAAAATGAACTCACTGATTCAGCCAATTGCAGGGTGCAATTCTGTCCCTATATAGTTCATTTGCATATGGTGTGGCTGACATATTAACCTATTGTTAAAACAACAGCTATGTTACATTAGTCTGTTTCCACATATATAACAAACACACAAATAAAAGTATTGTGGCATCGTTAAGACTAATACATTTATTTCAATGTGAGCTGTGTCCACGGACACAGAACATACAGACTAGAGATGTGGGTATTCATATTTGTATATGAATACCCTACACAAAGGTGGCCATAATGAGGGTCCAGCTCCATGGGGCCGGATGGTCCACTCACAATTCTGCCGCTGCCGTGACCTCCGCGCTCCCATCCTATCACTCCAGAGATTGTGATCTGTGAGTCTGAATTTTAAAAAAATGACCTAAACCATCCAAAGTTGTACTTTATGAACAAAGCATTGTTCTAACTATTTAAACTATTCTAACTATGAAATTAAACTATGACGTCTGCCATTCCATTTTTTTCTACATAAACTCTTTACACCTTAAGTTTCATCTAGCTATTAACTTCCTATCAACCCACACAAAGTCCATGCATTTTAAAAAAATTATTTTTAGAAAAAAGTTACCACTTTTTAATGCAATTTTCTTCTTTAAGCTGGATTACTTAGTACCAGACTGATAGTGACTGGATTCCCAATGGTGAATAATCCATTTTATTATAAAATAATTTCAAAATGCCCAGTCCTGGCTGTTGCATGACAAATAACATATTTTATTATACATTTAGAAAAGCAATACAAATGCAGAATTTTCCAAATAAGGATAGATGAGTGCAATGATATTCAGTCTAAGTTAATCCCCAGACATCTAAATCCATGAATAAAAATTCATCAGGTTTAAATACACTGAGCCTATTAAGCAAGAACAAAAGCATATGCACAAAAGAGCTTTTAATATATTTCAAAGCCCACAAGAGCCATGGTCTCATTAAAATTATAAATTACTCAAACATGGAATGAAGATTCAAACTGCAGTGCAGCTAAGCAGATTACAGAAAACCTCGCGTTCCATATGATAACACACCATGGCCCTCCCAGATGGGGGCTTGGAACAAAAAAGGCCATTACTGCAGCTAGGGAAAACCACCTTGTGATCTCTGGTTTCTGTTCAGCAGATGACAGCCAAATAATATGTTGATTATTCTGTTTGTGCTGCTAAGCTTGTAAGATGGCATAAAAGTGATATGATCTATTGTGAACTCTATGGTAATGCATAAATGGTATGCTGAGTGTATTTGGAAACGATCTTTTATCCTTTACACCCAAGTTTTAAATGCATGAAATAAAATAAAAGGCAGCAGGAAACATTAAATATTTTGGTTTAAAATAAAACAGGAATAAAAAACTGGCACAGCCAAGATCATCACTCACAGCTCTGGGGAGGCAGAGGTCATTGTATGGCTTCTCAATCAAGATCTTCATAACTCAAGCCAACTACACCCAACTTTTTCCATGTTAGTATCTTCTTTGAGTACTATAAGCATGAATTTACAAGTTGCAAAATATTGTTAACTTTCAAACTTATTCAAATGCATTTTATGCAAAGTAGAACATTTATGTATAGAAAAAAGTGATGCATCTCTGTTATGTGCTCTTTTTTATAGCAGTGCCTAATGAGATGACTAGATACTATATTTCTATATAACACTGTTTTCTTTAAAAAGAATACTGATACATTTGAAATGATTAATCAGAGTTATGGAGCGGAATGAAGTTTGACTCTTACAACATTTATTTCAGGATACAGAACCTGACATATTAAGAGGCTATGAAGGAAACCAGGGTCGTATTCAGGTAAATGCCAATCTGAGGAACTACTGACCTCTTCCACAGCTTTCCAAAATGCTAATGAGCAACAGAAACAGGATTCACAGATGTTTCTTATTTCTGGTCAGCTGCACATGAGACACACAGATGTAATTTATGTTTTTGTTTTGGCCAAAGTAGATGTGAACTGTATTTTGAAAAATAACTTGCTAAATTATATGCAAATTACTTGCTTTAAATCCCTGCTCAAAACTCACTTTTCCAAGAAGTATTTGGAATGACTCCATCTCAATAAGTTGTTGCAACTAAGCTGAAATAGATACGAGTAGAATAATCATATATCTTTCATTTGTCTATCCATGCTTCAGTGTCCACCTCCTGTTTGCCTGGCTAACAAATATCTTCAATTGGCCACATGGAATTTATTTATTTTCTTTTTACAATTAAGAACCCCAGCTTTTCATCCTTGCATTCTAACAAACTCGTTACTCATGGAAAGAAGTTATTGGGGAAGAACAGTATAAAAATGCAAATGCAATGCTGAAAACCTTGTTCTACAGGGATACACTGGATGATGATAATGGTAAAGCATCTCTCTTGCTTTCCACTCTGAGAAGTAGCACTAAGGGAAATGTATGAAAAAATAAGCTCAATTAATGTTAAAGCACATTTTATTGTGCTTATTTGGCTTTATATTACATTTCAAATTTCGTCATCTTCTGATGATCATGATGATGAGCATAACACTGACAGCTGTAAGTTGCTCTAGGCATCTTGCCATCTGAATGCTAGGATACTGAGTGTTCCAATTGAACTTCTCTGGAATTTGAAATCTAAACTTCCATTTATATCCTTTAATAAGCTTACAATAACAAGTTCTGCTGATTTCAGTAGAACCTAATTTCAAGGAAGTATAGTTAGGATTGCAACCTTTTGATGTGCTTTCTTAATTTATTGACATCTGCATTACATGGCTACTGCTTTTTATTTCTTCCTATCATTCCATGCTTGACTTCTATATTCAGTTCTGAATATGCACAGCACAGGGTGAACAAACTAGAGAAAGGATGCTGGCAAGAGTAATGGGGGAAAGGCCAGATACTGTGTAGACTTTAAAAACTAACAGATTTATTTCAGTGTGAGCTTTCATGGAAAGCTTTATTATCAAAAAGGACGTTGTCTTAATTCTCAATAAAAAGTCCCCACACTATGGAAAGAACCATCTGTACAACAAACTGTGCTGTCCTGCCATAAAATTTTATAGCCCTTTTTAAAAAAACATACTACACTGTAAACACTCTTCATTGGGATAATTGCAGGTAACAGTACATTCAATTGCTAGTCAAGCCATTAGTAGAGGAAACTTATCAGAGGAAATGTATTATACTCTTGGTTTTTCCAAGGCTTCACAAACACTATCTGTTGGTTTTATTTCAGAAAAGTTCCTATTAATTGGATTGAGGGCTTGCTCTTAAAATGGACAGACTTATCAATTATTTCTGGTCTGTGCTACTTCCACATCCCCACTGTCCAGCATCTCTGCCTCTTCTTTCTAAATCCACCATAAAATTCTGATTTAAATATATTAATTACAGTGATATTTTATAAAGCCACCTGAATAATAACTTTAAAGTTTCCAAGGTTTTTAAAAATATATTAAAAGCTTTTGGGGGTTTTACCCTTCTTATCCTCTACAGATAACAGGCACTTAAAGACATAAAGATGTACCTCCTGATATACAGATTGAAATGTACAATCACTTCAATGTTCATGATATCAGCCACATGTGATAAATGTGCTCCACAAAAACAAAATGGATTGGGGGAGATTATGGCTGTTCCCAAGCAAGAATTATCTGATGTTTAAATAAGATTTTCTAGCTATCTTTGAAGGCATTCTTTGGATGAACTCCTATAGCACTGTAAATATCCAAAAATTATAAATTTAATATCAGATTTATTTATTTATTTATTTGATTTATACCCCACCCATCTGGCCTATAAGACCACTCTAGGCGGCTATATAGAACCAAGGTTTAACCTTCTTCCCACTTCTTAGTCCAAGTGATGTGGTTTTTGTCATGTCACTCCAACATCTAACTTTACAAACCTATTCCTTAACGTCTCAGAGATAGTTTCATTGATCACAATCCATACCAGTAACAACCAGACAGTAAAAATATTATTCAGTTTTCATAAACACTGTTAAAGAGAAAGCATATGTTCATCACTTTCGTTATTTCCATCTCTTTATGTTTTTGTATTCTTACATTATGCCTTCTTCAATGTGCAAATAGTTTTGTTATATTATTATATTTTGTTATATTTCGTATTTTGTATATAGTCCCCTTCTTTTAATGAATCAATTTTTTCTGTCAGCTTTCTTTATATCCAGCTTTCACAGCCATGTGATTGAAAATACAATTGTGTGGATTATCTTGGCCTTGTCTCCAGTGAAATATCCTCATGCTAGATTATGTTTTGATGCTTTTGAATTGTGGTGCTGGTGGAGGCTCTTGAGAGTTCCCTGGACTGCAAGGAGAATAAACCTATACATTCTAAAGGAAATCAATCCTAAGTGCTCACTGGAAAGACAGATCCTGAAGCTGAGACTCCAATACTTTGGCCATCTCATGAGAAGAGAAGACTCCCTGGAAAAGACCCTGATGTTATGAAAGTATGAAGGCAAGAGGAGAGTCCCAACAGAGGATGAGATGGTTGGACAGTGTCATCGAATCTACCAAGATGAATTTGACCCAACTCCGGGAGGCAGTGGAAGACACGAGGGCCTAGCGTGCTCTGTCCATGGGGTCACGAAGAGTCGGACACAACTAAACGACTAAAGAACAAATATTATCTTTTCTAGTTCCTCAATTGTTGCCTTTACAGGTCTCAGTCTTTTTCTGATTGCTTGGCTGCAGACTCCATTTGGTCTGATGACTGAACTGAGAAATACAAAATGTTTAAAAATTTCAGTTTCTTCATTGTCAACAATGAATGCTTTTTTCACCTTCATTAGTTTCAAACCATTGCTGCTTTCTGCCATTAATATATCACCTTAAATTACCAACGTTTCTTCACCAATTTTCCCTCCTCTTTCATCTAAATCTAATTCAACTTTCCATATATGTTCTGTGTACAGACTGAACAAAAAGGGAGATAAAATACACCCCGGTCTGCCATCTTGGCTTATAAGAAACCATTCTATTTCTCTATATTCTGTCCTAACAATAGCTGCTTCTCCACAATACCTCTGCCATGGTTTTAAGCATGTTATACCTACTGATGCTTAGTTACTTGTGTCTCAAATATGATAATTGCATCTTTGTATTTCAAAAAATGAGGTACCTAAAATACTGCCCCCTCATCTATCCTCCAGTTGCATCCTTGAAGTTATTACAGTATATTGATGCCAATAATTAGCTAGCACTCTTTGGGTATACAATGAAGTACAGGAAAACTAATCATAATACTTGTTAAAATATACAGGAAGGAATGGTATCCAACTCATGGGATGTAGATATATCTGACAGAGTTCACAAAACTTCATAACGACAGTTCAGTCTAAGAAGATCCATTTCCACCATGGATTTTCTACTGTTCACGTCAAATATTAATATTTTACTGATCGCAGCAAAGTGAACATTGTGTCATATTAAAATCTTGGTAATAATAGTATGTATTTTTTTTTGTTTTTTTATAATACTCAGGCAGATTTTAACACTCAGTAATAATTATTTTAATGTGTGTTCTCTAATGTTCCTTGGGATGGTTCTCAGAAAGACATATCCCTATAATATTATGTATTGTTTGTACACCATGGCCACAATCCATAACCCTAGCAATGGGATGGAAGACGTCAAGTCTGACCAAAGAACTTTGTACATTAGTTCTGACCCCATGAATTATACTATCTTCCTGGAATGCAACCACTATAAGCCACTTAAACACATCTATGTATTTTTCACAGAATTGATTAACTTCTATTTTTTTAAAAAAGCTGCCTCCATAATAGTTTTTTATATCAATAAACCATCACTTTGTTGCAGCAAACTACAGTATCAGTGCAAAACAGTATTTTGTATTGAAGGACTATTACTCCAGCACCGCAGGGTCCAAACTCACAAGGACTTAGGATAAAGATTCCAACCTAAGAATCAAACTTTTAAACTGTAATTTTATGTTTTTGGAATGTGATTATATGGTAGAACTATTGTATTTATGTAGTATTACTGTATCTGTATGCATGTTTCCTATCAGATACTATTCCCACCAGAAACTCAATCAAGACTAGAGGGAAACAATATGCAGATTTTCTTCCCCTTTCATGCATGCTTAGGCTTATGTACAGGCTCATTTACTGCATGGCATGGAACCTGGTGGTTGTGCCAAAGATTTTATGGAACAGATGAGCTCAGAGGAGAAATATGAAGGAACAATAGAAGTGGTATCATGCATGTGTGTTCTGCAAAGCATTCCACATTGTATATGACTGGGTGGTGAATTACTGAATTTGGACGATAAAAATATATTTTCAAATTGTTGTTTTCTAGTCCCAGGCATCCCAACCCCATCCCAACTGTGTTTGTACAAAGGTAAAGAAAGTGAAATAACTTTCTCTGTGAAAATACTTAGTGACATGCTTCAAGAAGCACGATGCCTTGACTGAGTTCGCGATATATCCACCACAGTAAATGTACCACATGGTTAAAAGTCTTCCTAGTCATGTGATTCAACAACTAATCCAATTTCATGACTATGCAAATCTGACCAGCATGATCCAATATCTTCATACTGTGTTTCCCTGAAAATAAGACAGAGTCTTATATTAATTATTGTTCCAAAAATCATCATCTTCTGGTTGCTGCACAATGCTGCACAATGATGGAGGGTGGGGTTTCACTTAACTAGGGCTTATTTTTAGGGTAGGGTGTATATTATGAGCATCCTGAAAAATCATACTTGGGCTTATTTTCAGGTTTGGTCTTACTTTCTGGGAAACGATATTCTGGAACTGAAGAAAGAAAATATTCCAAAATTTATTCGCGAAGGCTTTCACGGCCGGGATCTAATGGTTGTTCTGGGTTTTTCAGGCTCTTTGGCCGTGTTCTGAAGGTTGCTCTTCCTGATGTTTCGCCAGTCTCTGTGGCTGGGATCTTCGGAGGACAGCAACCTGAAGGACATGTTGCTGTCCTCTGAAGATGCCGGCCACAGAGACTGGCGAAACATCAGGAAGAACAACCTTCAGAACACAGCCAAAGAGCCTGAAAAACCCAGAACAACTATTCCAAAATTGCTTTTAATCATGAACAATATTTAATTGGTTTTCAATATATAGTTTTCAGTGGAATTTTTAACTTGTCATTATTGTATGATTTTAATTGTTGTGAGCTGCCTTGGATTCCCTGTGAGGGGAAAGGTGGCATATAAATAAAATTTAAAAAAAAATCCAGAAGAAATGCCACTAAGAAGATTATTTAAAATAGGAATGTAACTGATGGCAGTGCAGGTTTGTTTTCCTAATTATCCACTTCTCCCCAACTGAGAGAACTATTAATGAAGTATCCAAATACAGTAAATGTAACTTCATCAAAGTACCAAACAGATTAAAAACATGTATTTGTTGGATATCCAGGGAAAGGGTCAAATTACTCCATCCCATTGCTCATTAATTCTATAACAAAAAAGTGAGATCACACAATACAACAGAAGCTCCTCCCTTGAGTCCTGCTTTATTTCTAGTGCTACAACTAATTCAGAATTATTGATCTTTGATATTTTAGTAAACTTCTCCTCTAGACAAGGTATGCCTTAAGTTCACTTCAGAGCTTCCATGCCTTGCTAAAAGATCCCAGGTAATTGTAATCAAGTGAGTTTCAGGAGACAAGAATGGTGCATCTGTGGATTGAGGCATCACTTGCCTCCCTGTTCCACTGCTCCCTGATTTCCTGCTGAAATTGCAAGAGTACTTGGTCTCTGTACTGGGATACAATCTTAAAAATGACAGAATGATTTCAATATGAATCCAAGGCAGACTTTTCAACATCACAGTGATCCAACTTTATGCACTAACCACTGATGAAGAAGAAGCTGAAATTGACCAGTTCTATGAACCTTCTAGAACTGACACCAAAGAAAGATGTTCTTCTCATTATAGGGGACGGGAATGCTAAAGCAGGGAGTCAAGAGATGAAAGGAACAACAGGTAAGTTTGGCCTTGGAGTTCAAAACAAAGCAGGGCAAAGGCTGATAAGAGTTTTCTCAAGAGAACAAGATGGTCATCACAAACACTCTTTTCCAACAACACAAGAGGTGACTCTACACATGGACATCACTAGATGAGCAATACCAAAATCAGACTGATTATATTCTCTGCAGCCAAAGATGGAGAAGCTCTGTCTATACAGTCAGCAAAAACAACACCTGGACCTGATTGTGCCTCTGATCATCAGCTTCTTATAGCAAAATTCAAGCTTAAACTGAAGAGAGTAGGAAAAACCACTGGGCTAGTCAGGTATAACCTAAACCAAATCCTTTATGAATACACAGTGGAAGTGAAGAACAGATTTAAGGAACTAATTTGGTGGACAGAGGGCCTGAAGAACTATGGATGGAGGCTCGTAACCGAGTAGATGCTGTCTGGGGGGGGGGGGGCGGGGTATAAATAGAATGAATAAATAAATAAATAAATAAATTGTACAGGAGGCAGCAGCAAAAACCATCCCAAAGAAAAGGAAATGCAAGAAAGCAAAGTGCTGTCTAACGAGGCTTTACAAATAGCAGAGAAGAGAAGGGAAACAAAATGCAAGGGAAATAGGGAAAGTTACAGAAAATTGAATGCGGACTTCCAGAGAGTAGCAAGGACAGACAAGAGGGTCTTCTTAAACAAACAGTGCAAAGAAATAGAGGAAAAGAATAGAAAGGGAAAAACCAGATATCTGTTCAAGAAAACTGGAGATATTAAAGGAACCTTTTGTGCAAAGATGGACATCATAAAGGACAAAAAAGTAGGGACCTAACAGAAGCAGAAGACATCAAGAAGAGGTGGCAAGAATACACAAAGGAATTATACCAGAAATATCTGGATATCCCAGACAACCTAGATAGTGTGGTTGCTGATCTGGAGCCAGACATCCTGGAGAGTGAAGTCAAGTGGGCCTTAGAAAGCATGGTTAACAACAAGGCAAGTGGAGGTGATGGCAGTCCAGTTGAACTATTTAAAATCTTAAAATATGACACTGTTAAGGTGCTACACTCAATATGCCAGCAAGTTTGGAAAACTCAGCAGTGGCCAGAGGATTGGAAAAGATCAGTCTACATCCCAATACCAAAGAAGGGCAGTGCCAAAGAATGCTCCAACTACCATACAATTGCACTCATTTCCCACGCTAGCAAGGTTATGCTCAAAATCCTCCAAGGTAGGCTTCAGCAGTATGTGGACCGAGAACTCCCAGAAGTAACAGCTGGATTCCGAAGGGGCAGAGGAACTAGAGACCAAATTGCTAACATGCGCTGGATTATGGAGAAAGCCAGAGAGTTCCAGAAAAATATTTACTTCTGCTTCATTGACTATGCAAAAGCCTTTGACTGTGTGGACCACAGCAAACTATGGCAAGTCCTTAAAGAAATGGGAGTGCCTGACCACCTTATCTATCTCCTGAGAGACCTATATGTGGGACAGGAAGCAACAGTTAAAACTGGATATGGAACAACTGATTGGTTCAAAATTGGGAAAGGAGTACGACAAGGCTATATATTGTCCCCCTGCTCATTCAACTTATATGCAGGATACATCATGCAAAAGGCTAGACTGGAGGAATCCCAAACCGGAATTAAGATTGCCAGAAGAAATGTCAACAACCTCCGATATGCAGATGGTATCACTCTGATGGCAGAAACTGAGGAGGAATTAAAGAACCTTGTAATTAGGGTGAAAGAGGAGAGTGCAAAAAACGGTCTGAAGCTCAACATCAGAAAAACTAAGATAATGGATAAAGGCTATATATTGTCCCCCTGCTTATTCAACTTATATGCAGAATACATCATGCGAAAGGCAGGACTGGAATCCCAAGCCGGAATTAAGACTGCCAGAAGAAATATCAACAATCTTTGCCAGAAGAAATATCAACAATCTCAGATATGCAGATCATACCACTACCAGTGAGGAGGAATTAAAGAACCTCTTAATGAGGGTGAAAGAGGAGAGCACAAAAAATTGTCTGAAGCTCAACATCAAAAAAACTAAGATAATGGCCACTCGTCCCATCTCCTCCTGGCAAATAGAAAGGGAAAATATGGAGGCAGTGACAGATTTTACTTTCTTGGGCTCCCTGATCACTGCAGATGGCGACAGCAGCCACGAAATTAAAAGTCACTTGCTTCTTGGGAGGAAAGCGATGACAAACCTAGACAGCATCTTAAAAAGCAGAGACATCACCTTGACGACAAAGGTCCACATAGTCAAAGTGATGTTTTTTCCAGTAGCGATGTATGGAAGTGAAAGCTGGACCATAAAGAAAGCTGACCGCCGAAGAATTGATGCTTTTGAATTGTGCTGCTAAACAACAAACGTGGTCTCTTGTATTTGCCTTTTCACACCTTTGGAAATATAGCAAAACCAAAAATCCATACATGGGCAATATATTTATCACGATAAACTATAAACTCACAAAGGTTTTTCAGAACTCTTTACCAGGCTACATGATTTATTTTAAAAAAATGACAGGCTGGACATACTTTCTTTGCCTTTACCTTTCCAGTCATCCCTGCTGCCACTGTTTTCCATTTTATTCTCCTCTTGATTTTTCATCTCTCACTCTCTGCCCAAGTCTCATATCTCTTCCCCTTCAGACCTCTTACCTGCTTCTGCTTTTCTTGACTCATCATGTAATTCCCCCACTTGTTTCTCTCATCCCTATCCTCTACTATCTGCCTCATGCCAAGCTGTACCAAGTGCACACGAGGAAATATTAGCCTCATCCACCCACAGCATTAACTTCAATACCAGTTTTCCGGCTTGCTTCCAGAATGCCAAACTGGTTCCCAAGTTCCACTATTTGCTTGTTCTTCAATCTTGGGCCCATCACCAGCCTTCACTACCTTAGAATGATAGAGAATCATTGCCCTTCATTCCTCTGAGCCCTTCAGAATGGTAACAATATTGAAAAATATGATTTATATCAGGCTTGTCCAACCTGCGGCCCGAGGGCCGCATGCGGCCCAGGTCAGCTCATAATGCGGCCCAGTGCAATTTTTTATTTTAAAAAAATTCCAAAGTTTCAAGTTACACTGCTGGCGCTTGCAGTCGGAATGCAGCCGGGGCACATCACAACTGTAGTGGGGGGAGAGGGAAGGAAGGAAGGAGCGGAAGGGAAGGGGAGAGGGCGGCTGTGTGACTGTATTGCGCCATCCCCGTCAATAGGTGGACCCCCTCCCGGCCCCATAAAGCCACCAGAGTCAAAGCTGGCAGCCTCTGCTGTCTGAGATCGCAGTTGCCAGTAAGCGCGCTTGGAGCGGGGCTGTGGAGGACGGCTAGGGTTGCCCCCCCATGCGGACCAAACCAAATGTATGTGCGGCCCAAACCAAATTTTCATCTTCTAATATGGCCCAGGGAAGATGAGAGGTTGGACACCCCCGATTTATATCCTATAAAAAAGAAACAAAGTATCTAGTCATTCTTGCAGAATGACTATGGTTTGCATTGGACCAGACTCCTTAATGTTTCATAGAGGGTCATGTTGCTGACTTCTTTTGTTTTGTGTACCACAGATACAGAACATAATCAGATACAAAATAATTAAATATCAATTATTTACAATAACTGTTTATGACAACTTCCACATTGTCCAATCAACAGCTGGATAATTAATACATTCCACATTTCCATAACTAGAAAATTATATGATGATGCCTAAAACTCTTTGAATTCACAGACAGAACAGTGACTTCTTTATTATTAGCAGGAAGGGGAGAAGATATTAGTAGATTGATCAGTTTTATTTCTTTCAAAGACAAACTTCAAAATCTCTTAAGATATAGTCCTAGATGAATTTATTAGAGAGTAAATCCCACTCAAATCCGCAGGAGTTCTAAGCACACAGACTCAGGCTTAGTACATATTCTTGTTATGTTTCATCAACTCAGAAATCAATTTATAGTGACTCTAATAGGGCTTTCTAGGCAAGTGAGATATTAAAGAGAAGCCTTACCAGTTCCATACCCCTAGTGAGTTCCCATGGCTGAGCAGGGATTTGAACCCAGGTCTCCTGAATCCTAGTCCAGTACTCTACCCACTACACTACGGGTGTCAAAAACAAGGCCCGCGGGCCAAATCCGGCCCCCCAGACCTCGTCTGATGGCCCGCGGAGCCATCCGTTTGCACACCATCCCCAACCCTGGAAAACGTGAGGTCCACCCAGCGCTTGGCGGGCGGAGGGCGTGGTGGACTGCGGTTCTTCGGCGCTCCCAGTTGCAGCGGAATTAGCATGCCTCGGACTCCAACTTCCCCCCGCCCCATGGCCCTGCCATGTCGCGATTGGCCGAAAGGAGAAGGCGCACGTGGGACGGAGGGAAAAAGAAGAGGCCCATATCTGGCGAGCACGCCCCCCTCCTCGAGCTGCTGCGCGAGGAGTTCACGCTGCGCCCCGGTTGCATTGCACGGGTAAGGGAGCCCGCCTGCTTGCCTCCCCTTCGCTGGTGGGGGGCAAGGGGCCCAGGAAGGAGGGGGGGAATGGGGCGGTGGCGGCGAGAGGGGCAGGCAGGTAGGTAAGGAGGCGGCTTGGCCCGGGCGGGAGCGAGGGCGGGCGGGAAGAGAGAAAGCCGGACTCTGCTGAGGTGGGGGGGGAGAGGCCTTCGGCGATCGGGGTGCGCGGAGGGGTGTGTGTGTGTGTGTGGACTGGAAAGGAAGGCTTGCAAGGCTCGGGCCGGGCGAGCCCCCCACCCACCCACCCCCTCCGTCCCACCCTCCCCAAGGAAAGGGTGCGGGGCCCTCACGGTGGGATCCAGCAGAAGGGATCATCAGACCGCCTCCCCAACACCAGATCCCGTTCCCCTAACGGGCGGGGGGCGAGGGCGGGCGGGAAGAGAGAAAGCCGGACTCTGCTGAGGTGGGAAGAAAGCAAAGGGCCTGGAGGGGGAAGGGAGGGAGGGGAACGGAAATAAGGGGCGCTGGAGTGGGGGAGGAGGAAGAAGGTTGAAGGTTTGGGGGGGTCCCCTCAGGGAGGTGTTGAGCCTGATGGGGTTGCGGTGCAAGCTGGCGGGTGACGTGGGGCCGGGCTGGAAGGGGGGGTGGACATGGTCAATTACAGATACAACCGGCCCTTTGATGGGGACCAAACTGCTGATGCGGCCCCTGATGAATTTGAGTTTGACACCCCTGCTGTGCATACTGTCATTTATCTGTCCTATTTATTAATCTATTCATTGTTTTTATTTATTCAAAGTATTTTTACCCTGCCTTTCTCCTTAAGAAGGACCCAAGGTAGCTTACATCATTAAAAGGCAGTCTTTAAAGCTAAAAACAGTAAAGATATAAGAACTGAAAATGATCAAAGAAATACCACGCTAAAAGACAGTAAATGAAAGCAAACTAAAAACACTTTCAAAGCAGTAAGGCACAACAATCTATTTCAAAACCCCACTCAGGCAGCCAGTCATTAAGGGAAAGTTTCTAGTTTGTACATATACATGTTCTACTATATCTACATGTGATGAAAGAAGTAATATGCAACTTATATAATAGCATATATAGTATACAATAATCATACATTTAAAATATACATGCTCTTTCTGAATGGAAAACCCTACATGTGTGCAGAACCTCAAGCAGCATGGACAAGTCAATACCTACCTGCAAATAACTGCGTAAGATAGAGGTGTTGCTCACTTCAAGCACCCAAAATGAGGGTAATTTTAATCTATAATAGGTAAAAACTGCAAAACAGTTTTTACCTATTACAGATATGCTAACAAGGAGCCCGGGAGAGCAGGGATATACTAATACTATCCTATACTAACAAGGCATGGTGGACTTTAGAAATAACTTTCTCTCAAGAAAAGTTACTAAACTCAACAAATTAATGTGCTTTAATTTAAAAATAAAATCATATTTAAATCGTCGAGTTTAATAAATTTTCTTGAGAGGAAGTTGTTTTCCAAGTCCATACCTGGTTCAAAAATTATCCAAAGTATCTCTACTGTCCACTGACAACCCTACTGTAAACCCGGAGAATACAGCTCCTCTACTGTCCAGCGGGACACGACGTCGTTCGAATTTTCTGTGTCACCATCCAAGCCCAACTATCTCTCCTCAGTATCATCCTCATCATTATCCGACCGATTTCACTGGGGAAAATTAGAAGCAATTTCCACTTCTCACGGCATCCGTGTAAGCCTATCCTATGCAAGCTTGCTCGGAACTGAAGCCCACAATCCACACACACGAGGGTTTACTCTCAGGTAAAAGACGACCAGGGAAATACCCTAAATGTTTAGTTTTCACAGCACGCGCTGAAAGGATTCTGGCCCACTAGGCACAAGTGGGGGAGACTCTCCTCGACCCATAAAGCCACAACCTCACTTCCTGAAAGTGGGATTCCCCTCACGAACAGAGGCCAAGCTTTACCCATATACACACACATCGGAACCGGCCAACGGCCACCGCCGCCCTAGCCAGGCTCAAAGAGTTTTTCCCCCTTAGCACTGACTCACCTTCTTTGCTACCGGTACACGACGGCCCCTCTTCACCATCCCGCACTGGAGCCACGGGGCGCCTGCCAATAACGGTCCTTCCTATTGGCTTAGCGCGCTTCCATGCCCCTCCTCCTCCTCTCTCGTGACTTCCCTGTCAACAGAGGAGAAGCTAAGATGGCGGCCTTGGCGACCGATGGGTTTACGCGGAGCGAAAGGGCTGCGACGAGTTTCCAGAGGAAAGGGCCCGATGGGGGAGGCGGTCGCTTGGCCCTTCTGCCGGGCACCCGACCGTCGGTGCGGCACGGGCAGCTCCTCCTTTCCAGCGGGCTCCCTTCTCTGGACTGTGTGCTAGGTTGGTGCTGGCAGCGGTTACTTACATGTCTTTTCCAGGCACATTCTCTTCCCCCTCCGTCTTAGCCACGCGGGCTTCCCTGCTAGCCGAGCGGACTGAGTTTCTAGGTGACCTGGGTGGGAGCGGAGGTGGAGGAGGGCAGTCTTCGGAGCCCGCCGCCGCTGGGCTCAGCCTGCGTTAGAGGAAAGCGGGAGAAGAGGCGGGGAAGGGGTCGCTCACCCGCCTGCCACGGGGACGGAGCTGGCCGCCCCCGGGCAAGGAATGCGATGTGTGGTCGAGCTCCCTGGTCTCCCGGGCTCCTTAAGTCTCCTTCTCCTGAGGAGACTAATGGCCAGAGTCAAACTTGTAAAGCTCCGAGGCAAATTACATCGGGGCAGTGGCGACTCAGAGGAGTGCTGAGTCTTGAACTCGGAGGAAGAAGGGAGACAGTCCCCACGTGCTCGCTCCCCTTGCTCTTGTTTCGTCCTCGCTGCCTCTCCTGTCTCCCTCCGGTGCCTTGCGTTAGCCTTCTCTGCACGCCGACTTTAACGGGCATGAGAGCAGTTTCCCTCGTAGGGGTAGGTGGACTCTGTCTCTGTTTTGTTTGTCTGGCATCAACCTGAAAAATAAAATCTAACGCCCTCTGGGCGGATACAGATAAACCTGTCTGCGGATCCAGTCGGCGTTCAACACTTGTTGAAGTCCATAGGATTACTGCGGTAGCAGTCAATTTTAACCTATAGGCCATGGGCTCAACCTGCTTTAATTGCAATGCATCGGAGCCCCGTAAATCGTAGGTAATCTTGGGTTATGTTGGAGGCAAGACGTGTCAAAAACCAGTGGCAGGACAGGAGAACATGATGTTTTATTTCTGTTAAAACAACAACCTGCTTTACTAGAATTCTCAAAGGGTATGTAGATGATTTGTCACATTGAATATGAACCGGTGGCAATCTGAAATGTTCAGTTGAGAAATTTCAGGGGGCCTGTTGTAATCTATTTGCAGCCCTCTGAACTTTAGGGAAAGTGGGATACATGTAGCTTCCAAATAAACATTATTATGTCATTGTATCTAAAACACTGCTTCAAACTTAAATTGAGATACTTTTTGAGAATTTTGTATGTAAACCACAAAGATTTTATTATATTAAAAGCTAGGTAAATATTAAGAATACGTAAATTAGAACCTAAAAAGGGTGGTGCAAGATCAGACCAAGGGCATATTTAGTTTAATATTCTGCTTCTACCACAAGGTAATCTGGCATGGTGTAGCCAGGAAAAATTAAGTGTCTGGATAGGTATGTTTCATTTTCCTGTGTCATGGTCACACTGGAAGGGGAATTACTCTGCTAGTTGCAAACTTAGTGGCCCTTCGATGCATATTTGGAGAATAAGAGGATTTGGGAATCTGTAAATCCTTGTCAGACACTGACACCCCTTGCAGTAGCCTTTTGAGGCATCACCATTGGTAGGGTAGCTACACCCACAAAGGTTGAGGCCTCGTTTGGCATTAAGTGCCTTTCCACCACCATTTTCTATAGCTCTTGAGCCAGCCAAATGTTGTAGGATTGCTTCCTTATCTTTTTGCTTTTCTTTTTGCTTTTCTCCCATCCAGAGTTCCTTAGACTTAGAGAAGTGCCTACAGTTGTCAGTTCCACTCCTGCTTATATGTTATATGGTCATTAGTCAATGACCACTGCCCTTGATGACTTTTTGTGTTCCTCTTTGGAAATGCCAGATGCAGATATTTAATATTCTGCTGGGTTGTGTGTGTTTAAATGTTTTGTAAATTTAAAATGAGTATTTTCTCTTACTCACTGGTATGACAATTCCTAGGCAATTCTTTACTATACTTACTGTTCATCGACTTAAATAAAATTTAATTGTAATAAAATATTTTGAAACCTCTGTATGTAATCTAGCATTGTGAAACAGATGAAATATATGTATAATATTAAATATATCTGATTCACTATTTTCCTCTCTTTTTTGCCAATAGCAATGTATAATGCATTCAATGCACACTTGAATTCTAAACTTTCTTATGACATTTTAAACAATTATTTCATTAACAATTATGCCTATGCTTTCTTATTTTGCCAGCAGTGTAGGTTAAAAAATAAATCTTCAGCTATGAGCTATAATGAGCTGCACTGAAAAAAAAACTTGCAAAAGTTGAGACTTAACATTTCTGTTTTTTTCTTCTTTTTATGTTCCAACCCTAATTTTCTCGTTTTGGCTTTGCTACTTGTAGAGGTAGTTGACTGAAAGTTTGCATATTGGAAAAACCTAGATTTTTCAGTACGGAGTTTATTTTACCTACTAAAAATACACTTCTTGTTTGGGTGTTTCCTTTAGTTCCAAGATAGCAGCCAATTGAACTATTAACTATGATGACAACTCTAACTAGATACCCTATCACAGTGGTCCCCTAAGTTGGGCCTCCAGATGTTCTTGGACTTCAACTCCCAGAAATCCTGGCCAGTAGAGGTGGCAGTGAAGGCTTCTGGCAGTTGTAGACCAAGAACATCTGGAGGCCCAAGGTTGGGGACCACGGCCCTATCAGATCTCCCTCTCATCATTTCACAAACTCAGAGTGTTAGCTTCTAGAAATATTACAATTTATGTAATTTCACTATATATTGTTGCCTTAAATATGCCTCAGTTACTATTAGGTTAAAACAGCCTGTTTATGTTTAACAGCATAACTTTTGGAGCCTGATATAACAGTGCTCTGCAACTTCATGTCCTCTAAGTATATTGGGTTTCAACCCCGTCACATCCTAGAAGACAACCAGCTTGGGGAAGGCTGAATAAAGCATTGTGCCAACATTGCACTGCAGCCTCTGCATTTTATTTTATAAAAGTGACTTAAAAACAATGTATGACATAGCGTACTCTATATCCAAGAATAACATTACTGTATATATTTCCTCTCCAAATATGATGACTTGTGTCTGACACTGGGTACTAGGTGTGATGGTTTCCCCCTCCTCTTCCCCTCCAGCCTCCACACACTTGGGAGTGGGGGCTCAGGTACCTGCTGCATAGTGATAGGAAATTCTGGAGCTGAATATTTGTGGTTCATCTATTTTTAGTTCTGCTAACAAACCATGTTCCTGCACTGAAATAACCTCACTGGACTCTCACTATTAAGAAGAATTCAGATGTGCCCACTATTGAATAAATAAATTCACATATTTATTTGGAATGTGTCTGAGTATGAAGAAGCTATATATTGTGGATCAGGGATTGCAATACAGTGGTGCCTCGCTAGACAGTTACCACGCATGACAGTTTTTTTGCTAGACATTGACTTTTTGCGATCGCTGTAGTGATTTGCAAAACAGTGATTCCTATGGGGGAATTTCGCTGGACAATGTTTGGTCCCTGCTTCGCAAACCAATTTTCGCTAGACAGTGATTTTGACAGCTCCCTCTGTGCTCGCAAAACGGGTGTTTTCGGGACCTAAGCTTCGCAAGACAGCTATTTAAACAGGCGATCGGCAGTTTAAATAGCAAAGCGGCTTTCCTATGATCGATCTTCACTAGACAATGACAATTCTTCCCCGTTGGAACGCATTAAACAGATTTCAATGCATTCCAATGGGGGAATGCTTTTCGCTAGGCAATGATTTCACTAAACAGCGATTTCAGTGGAACGGATTATCATCGTCTAGTGAGGCACCACTGTACATGAATATAAATAGATGCATGTAGATGTGTAGTAATCTTTGTGTTATAGTAATTTCACACATAAATATGGATAATCTGTGAATATATGGAGTAGCAAATGAAATGGTTACAGGTCCTGCTTCCAAGCCTTGTAAGGGCATTGGGCTGTAAGAGAAGATTCAATGTCCTGTACACACATCCATTATGTGGGAATTTTATCCACTGGAATTGGCCAGAGTGCTCATTAGCTAGTCATCAGAGAGGTAAATTCCGATAGAGTTGTTTGTCCCTTGGGGTAAGAGGGATCTTTTCCTTGTCATTAGGAGAGTTAATGCTTTAAAATCCAGTGCACGTACGACCATACTTTCTACTCCAATTTTGTTGTTCTTTGTGACATGCTCCTCCTCAACACACTGATTGATCTTGTGTTTTTTCTTCAATACCTCTTAGTTATCTTAGACCTGACAGGCTACACATCTCCAGAATTTCAGCTACCCCTCCACACACACCTTTCCCCAAATCCTCCTGCTTATGTGCCTATATCCAACTCTCATCCTATTAAGCAAACAAGGCAAGACTAAAGAGCTTTTGCTGAGCATGAGTTGCTACTGCAAAGAGAGAGGGAGGATGAATGAAAAAAGTGACATGCTCTTGAAGTGATTGGGAAGTACAGTGACTCCTGGGCTTTGCAGTGTAGAACAGTGCAAAGGCTGGCAGTCAGTCAGAGTAGACCAGAGCAATAAAAATGTCCCCATTGCAGGAGGTTTTCAAGAAAAGATTGGACAGCCATCTGTCCAGGATGGTATGAGGTCTGGGATGGTTTGAGGTCTTCTGCCTTGGGCAGGAGATTGGACTAGAAGACCTCCAAGGTCCCTTCCAACCATATGATGATTCTATGATTCTTCTTTCTCCTCCTAAGGAATTTGTTTATGTCAGAAACAACATTTTTACACCTGATACTGTTTTTTATATGATTAGAAAGAAGCTGCTAGCTCCATCCCGGTCTTTCGAAATCCGAATAAGGTAAATGTGTGCAGATTGAAAACACATGAATCTCCCTCTCCCATCATTTTATTGTCCACTATGGTGGCAGGGGATGGCTGAGGGAGGAGACAGACAGCTACTATTGATAGTAGCTGTCTATCTCTTCAGAAGCACTGCTTTATTCCCACCAATTGTGTGGGGAGATATTCTGCACATAGAGATTTCTCTTCTTTCCAGACTGTTGCCCTCTATCTGTAGAAATAGTAGGAGGGGCCAGAATTACTATCTTTCTCATGCAATAGTGTTTGTAATACCTTCATAAGGCTTGTGACATTCATTTAAGTAGAACAAAAAGGTAAAAAGTCTTGTAGCACCTAACTAATCTAGCTTTGTATGAACTGTATGTCAGTTTCCTTGTGTACTAAATTACTTACATCTTCCTTTTAGCCAAGACTGGCACCCAGTTCAGAAAAAATGTTGTATATGGTGAGGTATATGACAGCATTGTCCCATTTTGGACAGTTAATGTCATATTCCAGACTCTTCCCTCTACAGGAGAAAAAACTGCAGAAGAATTTTATAGCTGTCTGCTGATGCTAAGATTGCAATAATACAATACATTTGGATTGGCATTTGTGATGCTGATTCACTGGATCCTGTACTCTGTCTCTGCCTATTCAGCATTTGCAGAAATGTTATTGCATGTGTTTATTTGGCTATTTCCTGCCTAGACTTGACCTACATTAGTCCAAAATAAAGACTAATTTCCATCAGGGAAAACAATTTAATGCATATTCTATCCACCTTGTTGCCTTGACAAACACAACAGTCTTTAAGAGCACCTCAAGGACTAGCAAGTTGTTTTAGGCATGAGCTTTATTTCGGATAGTCTTTCTTCTGGATGGAGTATAGCTAAAGTAGGTAGACATTTATACGCAAGTGGCTGTAAAAGTCTGCCTACTGAGGCCATACTGTATCTGATAAAGAGTCTACCAAGACTCTTTTGTTCTTGCCGCAGCAGACTCATATACTTTCAAAATAGAATATTTTGACAGAAAACACTATCATGCCTAGGAAAACAGTTGTAATCAGTAGATTTAACTTTATGAGATTCATCAAGCTTTTCCTCATATATAGGAGCATTGCTTTATATCCGTGGAATATTTTGGCTAAAACATAGGAATGCTGGCTGTGACAACACTATTAAAGTACTTTGGTTTAGTTGCGTAGAGCTCTGCAGGATCTTTTCATTATATTGTGAAAGTAATTGTAGTGTGTAATATATAATTATATGTAATATGTAATTATTTAATAGTAGATTGTAAGAAGTACTATAAAGGTAATTAAAATGCTTTTTTACATTACATTTTTCTATTCCCGTATCACCTTTCCTTGATACTACTAACTGTTACAATATTAATATGTATTCTCTTTTCTAAATTTGTTTCCCCTAGGTGGAGGTTTGGCAATTGGAACTCTTCTTCTAATAGGTTGGTGTGAAATATATATTATATTATTCTTGTTGCCAATTGTACAATCACAGCATTATTGTTTATTTCTTTGAAAATCCTTAGGGGAAAATGTAACAACAGTTTTTCTAAGGAACTCTTTGTAATGATTGCAAGTAATGTTCTATCATTGTATAATATAAATTTTCAAATCATTTAAGTCTTTACAGCTTCCTAAATATAGCAAGAGCTTTAAGGATACATCTTACCAATTTCTGGGAAGGTAAGAACATTGACCCAGTGCAGATGTAATTAAGAAATTGGGCTGTAAACTCATGTAACTTTTTCTGTGTACTTCTCAACAAAGGAAATGCCATCTCAGCTCTCCTTCTGACTATAACTGTGTTTTCCATTGCCTTACACCAGTCTTGCTTGAACAAGAGCTGTCTATGGATGTCAGCACCAGGTCTCTTCACCTTTATCTTTCATAACATAATATCTTTGTTTCTCCTTGGGCATGATCAAGTGAGAATTCACTTGTTGCCTTCTCACATCTGTGTCTTCTGCCCTTTGAATGACCATAACTAATGGGAGCTGTATCTCCCACCTGTATCTGGAGCACTTCCAGAGATATGCATTCATTACTTTGAGTCACTATGATATAGTTGTTGCAGAGCTTTGTCTGAAGTACAATGTTTTCATTTTGTAGCATTTCCAGACCATAAAACACAAAACCAGTCATGGTCAGCTGTAATGGTTTGCTTCTTTCTCCCATCATAGAGTTTGAGTTAAATATTAAATCATCAAATCACGATATTGCAGTAAGAGAATTTGTTTGAAGAATTTCCTCTCAAAGTCAGTTGCAACTCTAAGGATTTTAGCTCATCATCCAGCTCTGTAACTCAGTTCTGGAATCTGTGAAATAGCCCCTGGTTATGTGCAAGAGCAAAACAACAAAAACAAATGATACTAATGTATCTGAAATGTTATTATCTAGGTCAGGAGGTGTGGCCTTCAGAAAGGTCTGAGCTCCTTAAAGGTTTCTGTGTCATAGACAAATAGTCAAGTGTATGCATGCATGAGAGAGTTGTGTGTAGATCAGTTAAGGGTGTTTGTGGATGACAGTTGTTTTTTAAGCCCGAGAGGCATCAGACAAAATCAGTCTTAATCCTAGGTTGCCTTACTCTTTCTGAAACATGTATGTGCAAAACTGTAATTTCTGTATGTTGAAAAAAATGAAGTTTTTGTTTGGTTTTTTTGAACAGTGTTTACTTTTCTACAGTGCTATCCATCATCCTACATGTGTCCACTCATAATTCTGATTGTATCTAAGTTAGTTAGGCATCCTTCAGTCTCAAAAGACTATGGTGACGTGCTCTGTATGGAGGATTTGGAACAGCGTCTAGTGTGGCTGAAGAGGCCAATTTGAGAGTGACAATCTCTTCCACACTGAAGATTGTATCTAAAGGGGTATCATATTCAGTAATTTAGAAAGTGTGTAGAGACCACACACATTGAGTGATGTACACTAGCCCTGCTCCTCCATCATCAGTCACTAAAGAAGGGAGGCTGCTGTATCCTTATATCATCGCCATTTGACCCAGAACCCCAATTTTCATAGGATTTTTCTTACTACTAAGGTTGTAGTAGTCTCACTTAAGAAACAATTTACTATTGGCTGATTGTTAGAAATTTGTCCTCTCTACCTTAAACTTAACTGAATTAGATTTCTGAGTTGTTGTTATTAAGAAATGAAGTCACATTCTAATGAAAACATAACTATCTTCAAATTAATTTTTTGTGAGTCATTGTTAAAAGGTTACAACTGTGAAAGTTTATCTTTTAAAGAAGAGGTTTTCTCAGTAGCTGAGGTCAACTTTTGAAAAAGGTAAAACGTTTACTTAGATAAAAGCAAGACTATTCTTGTTCAGTCTAAGCCTTGGAGCAATTTCAGCTATTTTAATTAGCTACTTCTGTTTTAGGTATGCAATTTAACCTGTCTATTAAGGAGTACTTTTCACTTGTCAGCATAATTGACTTTATCACCTTTTCAAAAGTTGAAAAAGGTAATCTCTAGAGAAATACAAAACAGTGATTTGCTAAATATAATTACACAAAATATAAGTTGTCAAAATTTATCTTCCTGCTTGAATGGCAGTATGCCAAGTATTATAACATACATGTTTGCTAACTTTGTATTGATATGTGCTAATTAAATACAAGTGACACAAGGTAACCTCTTTAAAACTTCATAACAACTATGGACATTAGTAAAATATTTTAGATGTTAGAGATGATTAAAACAGTCTCATCACATTACCTAGAGCAATTTAGGTAAGGTTCTATAATTTGGGAAATGCTTACCTTAGGTCATACTGTTGCTGCATAGTAACATGAATTACAATAAGAACGATGATAATTTATTAAATTAATAATGATAGATTGTGACAGATTCTCAATAACTCTAGGGCAACCTGTCTAGACTGTCAAGGTCAAATGTATGACACTCAAACAAAGTCCTCAGAGCATTATCAGATTCATAAAGCTCCTGGTAGTTCGAGTCTGTGGTGGTCCATCACAGCTGACACCTTTCTCTTTTAGGGTTAATTTCAGTGTGAGATCAGATGACCTTATCAGTCATATCAATGTTCATATGGGTTCAGGGTATAAGTTGTTTCATTCTTTAAATGCTTCATCACTCTTCAGAGGATGAGAATAAACCATTGTTTCACTCATGGTAAATAAAGCAAGCCTTTTCTAGACATCCATATACACAACATCAGCTCACTTAATTTACAGACTTTATTCATCTAATTGCTTCTATGTTCCATATGTGTGAAAATATAATTCCATAAATCCAAAATCATTGAAAACATGTAACCTGGAAGATATAGATACCTTACTTCAGGTATACAGAAATCCAATCTTGCAATCACTTGTGCGAAATTGTAGGTTTAAATGTTTAAACAGAAATCCAATCTTGCAGCTAAGGAAAGCTACAGGTAAAATTGTTTAAATAGTGGTTCCCAACCTTGGGTAACTCAGGTGTTCTTGGACTGCAGCTCTCAGAAACCCCAGTCAGCATAGCTGGTGGTGAAAGCTTCTGGGAATTACCATCCGAGAACACCTGAATTACCCAAGGTTGGGAACCACTGGTTTAAAACATGTAAACACGAGCCACTTTGGGTCACTTGCTGGGAGAAATGTGGCATATAAATAAAACTAATTATAATAATAAAAATACTGTATTTGCTGGCGTATAAGACTACTGTTTTGCCCTGAAAAACATGTCTCCAAGTGGGTGGGGTGTCGTCTTATACGCCAGGTGCACTTCAGTTGGGATAGACATAGCTGTCCATAGTGGCCTTCCAATGCTCGCCCGGTGCCCATAGTAGCCTCCCGATGCCTGCCCACCTCATTCTACATACCATCCAGTATTGCACAGAATCCAGCACGGCTGCGGCGAGCATCAGCAGTGAGACAGGGGTGCCAGCCTTTTCGACGAGACCGGCCCGTTCTGCTCAGCGGGAAGCAGCTGTCCGCCCCTTGTCTACGCAGAGCTCACACATGCGCACTTGCACACTAGTGCCGGTCACAGAGAGATGCAGGGGCGGGCCGGAGGCACTGCGGTCATGCTGTGGCTGTACAATGGTGACAATGAATAGCACCTTTTATTTGGTGTGTGGAAGGTGTGCGGAAGAGGGGGTAGTCTTATACTGCGAGTATATAACAAACTCTATATTTTGAGTGGAAATGTTGGGGGGGTCATCTTATATTCCCAGTTTTCTTATACACCGACAAATACGGTAATTTGAAGTTTTTGTAGCCATGAAAAAAGCTATAGGTGCATATATACGAAGACTGAACTTAAGTTGGCTGCAAATGCTTAAGTCATGACTCAAAAGTGTTTCACAATTGCTGGAGTAGGAAAGTACAATAAAAATACCAAAAAGAATGTTTTACACTTATCTCTTCAACAATGCTGGAGTTAGGGGTGCTGGGCACCCGTATGGTTCAAAATCCATGTATAGCTCTTCCCCCCAAACATAACTACAAAGCACAAAAAGTTGATTAACACATACACAAATACACACCCCTTCTCCAACCCATGTCAGCCTCTTGGCATGTTCCAGTAACCTCCCTCACTGAGGGGACCAACGAAGCCACTGCCAACAACAGGGTCCTTGGTAAGCCCGAGACCCATGTTTCTCAGGCTACTTCCTGGAGATGAATAGCAGCACAATATTTATTGAATATTTCTTTATTTATTGAACATATTTTTATTTAGTTATTTAGTTATTTAGTTATTTATTTAGTTATTTACTTAGTTATTTATTTAGTTATTTATTTAGTTATTGGGGGGAAATGTGTGTAATCAAAACCATGCTGTTAAAATCTGTGCAATTCAATAGAGAAGTTTAATTATATTCTAAACATGCAGGAGCTTACAGCCTTAAGAAGCACAATCAAAGAGTTCAAAAAGGCAGAGTACACCTCTAAGTTATAGACTACATTTCTAAAACTGTTATAGTTTAGAATGTTATTGCTGTGAGCAATTCTTTAGCATATAAAGACACACATGAAAAATACTAGGCTTTCTCACCCAGGCTATTGTCATTTACCAGGTTGCATCTATGAAGGGAAATTCCTGTTAGATGCTCTTGATCTTGCCTGTTTGCCTGCTTCTTGTAATGAAGTTGGCTGCTGTGTTATTACCTGCTCATTTAGCTACCCCGTTTCCCTGAAAATAAGATCTAACTTGCAAATAAGACCTAGTATGATTTTTCAGGATGCTTGTGATATAAGCCCTACCCCAAAAATAAGCCCCAGTTAAGTGAAACCCCGCCCTCCACCATTGTGCAGCAGCCAGAAGATGATGACACGACTGTATTTGAATAAATATAGATTGTTGTACATGAAAAAATAAAACATCCCCTGAAAATAAGCCCTAATGCATTTTTGGAGCAAAAATTAACATAAGACCAGAGGTGGGATTCAGCAGGTTCGCACCTATTCTATAGAACCGATTCCTAAATGTACTATTGGTTCTTAGAACCGTTTGCTGGCCTGAGATGAATGAAGGAGGAGGGGCCAGGTGACCAGCGATGAGCAAGGGGGAGGGGGCACAATTAACTGCCTCCCTTCCCACTCCACACTGAGCCGTCTGAGGTGGGATATGGGTGAGAGAGATAAAGCCCTGGAAAGAGCAGAGGTGTCACTGGGGGAAAAGGGGGGAGGATGAGTCCTTGATGTCACTGGAGGAAAGCTCATGGCCTCGAGGCAGAGGGTGTGTGTGATTGACAAGGCATGAGGGCAGGACACAGAGGGAAAAAGTTTTGGGGTGAGACCGCTTCAATCAAACAAACAACCGTCCTCGTTTTACTATGATTTTTTTCAAGTTAAAGGTACCACATAAGACTGTTGCTCTGCCTAGAAACAGTTTTTTTTAAAAATCCCAGAGAATATCCAGTGCATGAACCAGTGACGGTCTCACTGATCCACGCAAGCAAGGTATGCAATAGAAAAGTCACTCAAACCACAAAGAGATGAAACCTCCAAGCCTCATTTAGAATAACAAAGAACTCTTCCTCCTGCCCCAAAACTGACAATTTCGGGAGACAAATGGCACACAGAGATGGCCCACTCTGTTAGAAGGAGGAAGACAGCTATCAGTATTTTAACACTAGTAAGACTTACTATTCTTGAAGGCCATATATCCAGGGCCAAGAAAGGAAAACACATAAACATATCAATAGATAAGGGGAATTGAAACTCTTCTCTCCAGACATTCAGACGCATCTTGACCACAGGTCAACATGGGGGGTGGGTGGGGGCCGGAGGGACTCCGAGGGGGAGGGACCATCATGAGAAGGCAGCATTCTCCAGAAAAGACATACATGAGAGCATACTAATCAAGCATTTGTTGATATTGGCTGTTGTGGGTTTTTCGGGCTCTTTGGCAGTGTTCTGGACCGATTGAGGTGGTGGAGTTGAGGTGGAGTGGCAACAGATTGAAAAGAGACCATACCTTCCAAGCCAGAAGGAAGCGGGGGGGGGAGAAGAACTCCTCAACAGGTGTGCAAAGGCAGCCTCCAGGTAACAACAAGCAGGGCTATCAGTCATTTCAGGAGCAGGAAAGGGGATGGAAGCAATTTTTACTGGTGAGCTATAGGGTGAAATAGGAGGTAAAGGGAAGGAGAGATGTGTCAGTTCTCTGTCAAACCTGGTCATAAGCACCCACTGTGAGGTGTGTGTTTGTGTGTGTGTGTTTGGCACATGCCCATGGTGAGGTTAACAGCAGGGGCATGCCCAAACAGATACACTTATCCAGATATCTTAATCATGTGAGAAGTAGTTGTGATGATAGGCAGTAGGGAGACCACTGTAGAAGAAACTCTCATTGGATCCCACTGTCCTGGGCATTTATTTATTTATTTATTTATTTATTTGTTTGTTTGTTTGTTTGTTTGTTTGTTTGTTTGTTTGTTTGTTTATTTATTTGCCATTCGGGCATAGAACCTGTTGTTAATTTATTTGAATCCCACCACTGCATAAGACCCTGTCTTATTTTCGGGGAAACACAGTAGACATATGTGGAGATGCAGTACCTTTCTATGAGCGTCACCATAGCAGAGAACCATATGCTTTTTCTATGGGTTCTCCAAGGGTTACAAACCCTATTGGATTACAGTGTGATTTGCCAGCCTTTTGCCAACCTGGCCAAATTAACTGTTGGTCTTGAAGTAATAAATATTCAATAAATTGCTTTTCAAACTTCCTTTTTATGATTAGATCCCACATTTCCAGGGTTACAATTTTTATACCCCACTTAATTATTTTAACACTTTATTTATACAAAATTTAAAACTCTGCCATATCTGCAGAATGTCATACTTCTAATTATTTTTGCCTGCAGTTCTCCTTCCACATATCATTAGAGTTTGTTATTTGTTTCTTATGAATTAATTACAATATTTAATGGTGCAATCATAAGTTTTGAGAATGAACAGGAGAATGGGAATGGATCTGGGCCTGCTCCATTTGCATAGGTTTCACAATACGCATAGGACTTTTTGGTTGTTTCAGAACAAACTACCCAAGAAAGAGCAGCAGTATGCCTCTGAGAAACAGCAGTCACTCTTAGCTGTGGAACTCTTGTCTACCACAACCAGTCACAGTTCAGGGGTGGAGCCCTTCCACAGACACAGGTAATACCAGACCCAGGCACAGGCATACACCTTCTATCAAATGAAGAGAGCCTTGTCTCTGCAATATCCCAGGCTGTCCCCTTGCAACACATGCATTCTTAGGGCTCAGAGACCTCCAAGGTACAATGCCAAGGGCAATGCCCAATAACAACCCATTGGGAAACCAGTGATCATACACACCATAAACCCTAACTCCATCCTTAGCTATACACTTGACTAAATGCTCATGTCTGTAACTTTGGGTTCCTAAAACAAAAGAGAGTCGGGGGGACAGGATGGGGTATGCAATCCAAAAAAGTCCCTTCCTATCTCTCTTTTAATTTTCTCAGAGTACAGTGGGGGTTTCCTCCTCTAAGGGCTACCTCTCCCTTCCAGGATATGGGGTTGCCTCCCCAGTTATGCCTGGGCTTAATGCTGGTGAGTCTGTCCCAGCTGGGCTGGAGGGGAGGCTAGGAAAGGATGGGGGGCAGTGTAGAGCAGGTGGAACCCAGATTGCAAGTCTATCCAACAGAATGGGAGAGGAGTACCCCCTCAGACAGTAGATACTTGCTGGCAGTGTTATGTGCTGTCAAATAGTTGTCCCTTTTTGTGGGAGCCCTATGAATTAGTGTTCTCTCTCCCCAAAAAAACTCACTTCTATAGTAAAAAAATGCTGCTGCTTGTTTATAAAATAAAGGCTGCAGTTTCTTGATTGAATCTCAAGTTCTGTTTACCTCTTTTCCTAGTATTATTGTATTTCCAGGGAAATTTGTCTCCTCATGATATTTTACTTCATTAAAAATGCCTTTTTATTCAGTTGTGGCAGTGGGGCACAGGTTACGTAGCTATAATAAAATGGGATCTTAACTTGAAAAAGGTTGGGAAATGCTGATAACAAAATGGTGTTACTGAAAGCATTGATGGTGGTGCTAAATGCCAATTAAAAGCACTGAGTGGAGATACATGCTAAATGTGTATGTAGGTTATTGATTTCATGGACTGAGATATATTTGGTCATTAAATTTTCACCCCTATTGAACATGTATGTTGTTTTCACCGACAATTTGCTTTTCCATTCTCATATTTCATAAATGATAAGAAAATGTTTCTGAAGAGTCTTCTCCAGCACCACAATTCAAAAGCATCAATTCTTCGACATTCAGCCTTCTTTATGGTCCAGCTCTGACTTCCATACATCTCTACTGGAAAAACCATAGCTTTGACTATGCGGACCTTGTCGGCAAGGTGATCTTAGTTTTTTTAATGTGGAGCTTCAGGCCATTTTTTGCACTCTCCTCTTTCACCCTCATTAAGAGGTTCTTTAATTCCTCGTCACTTTGTGCCATCAGAGTAGTATCATCTGCATATCGGAGGTTGTTGATGTTTCTTCCGCCAATCTTAATTCCAGTTTGGGATTCCTCCAGTCCTGCCTTTCACATGATGTATTCTGCATATAAAATAAATAGGCAGGGAGACAATATACAGCCTTGTTGTACTTCTTTCCCAATTTTAAACCAATCACTTCTTCCATATCCAGTCCTAATTGTTGCTTCCTTTCCCACATATAGATTTCTCAGGAGATAGATAAGGTGGTCAGTAACTCCCATTTCTCTAAGAACTTGCCATAGTTCTCTGTGGTCCACACAGTCAAAGGCTTTTGCGTAGTCAATGAAGCAGAAGTAGATATTTTTCTGGAACTCTCTGGCTTTATCCATAATCCAATGCATGTTAGTAATTTTGTCACTAGTTCCTCTGCCCTTTTAAAATGCTATCTTGCAAGAAAAAGTATAAGAGTTAATTGTTAGTTTCTTTGGTGCCCAAATACCTGCAACAAACAATTGGGGTAGGTGGGAGATCCAGGATGTCTAAGCTTTGAATACTTATAGAATTATTGGAACTGGGAACAAAGGGTGCTAACACAAAAGCCCCATATAAGTGCACTTTAGATCTTTGAATAAACAAAAGTTTAGTGACCTAGAAATAAATCAATAAAAAGCTATTCTCTGTGTGATAAATTGAAGAACAGGAAGATTCTTACAGAAGCATTGACTTTGACCATTGAAAATGTGTTGTTTGTATCTTTTGAGAACTGCAGCATATAGGGAGGTGTTTTGTATTTAGATTTCTTCACTTGTCTTTACTCTTACTGTAATGTTACCATTACAGAAACCAAAATGAGATATAGTATATAATTGGCATTTTGCAAAAATAAGCTTTGAAATATTACTGTACTATTTTTATAATGTATATATGTAACTGTTGCTCTTACTGTAATATACTAGTATTGTTTTGATATTGTTAGAGCATAATTGCAGTCTGTTCATCTGATTGTAGTCTTGTTTGATGCAAAGTCCAATTAAACTAAAATATTTTTCTTCAAACTCATTTTCCCCACTGATTTAGGTTAAACCCACTTATATCCACCGTCTTATGCAACTACAAACAAATAGACTTCATACAAAGTGATTGCAACTATTCTAGCCTCTATCTAACATTTTATCTCGTGTGTGTGTGTGTGTGTGTGTGTGTGTGTGTGTGTGAAAACTGTAGAATGCCATTACTTTTGAAAATAAACACATTCATTAATTCATTCATTTTGTTTTGCACTTCCTTAAATTTTTTGGTCTGCCTTTCTTTCAATGCAAGGCGCCAACACAGTTCACAAAATGATTTTTACAAATCAGAAGCAACTATAAATATATTATAATATTTTTAAAAAATTAAATGTAATAATATTTAAAAAACCACTAACATAAAAGCAATTCAAAACATTTAACACAAGATAAAACAATATAATATATAGCATCCCATATTAAAACTCCATGTCAGCCATGATTCAGTTGCTTCTTCTTCTTCTTCTTCTTCTTCTTCTTCTTCTTCTTCTTCTTCTTCTTCTTCTTCTTCTTCTTCTTCTTCTTCTTCTTCTTCTTCTTCTTCTTCTCCTCCTCCTCCTCCTCCTCCTCCTCCTCCTCCTGCTCATCCTCATCCTCTGCTTGTGCAGTCTTTGGAAATTCACAGATGAGGTGACACAGTTTCACTTTTTTCTTGGCAAAGTCGCCATTTGCTGTTAGCACTAACTCTTTGGATCTTTGCTTTCATCACGTTGGTTTGGAGTGCTTGTTCTTGTGTAGCAATAACCAAGCCTTCGGTTTCTTTCTTAAAGGTCCCCAGTTTTGGCCATGCCCATGTTGAATTATGACCACGCTTTCCATCAATATTTCTCAGGTGTTGTGTATGTAGTGGTTTATTTTTCCAGCAATTTAATTTCTTTTCAAATTTTTGTTTCTTATATTGAGCCTTTGTTTCTGTTGTTTTCAAAATATTCTCCATTTTCATTGCTTTCTGTAATTTTTCTCTGGTTGTACTGATATAATCGTTTAGGCTTCCTTTTTCTTCCTCTACTACCTCCTGTATTTGCAGTAATCCATGGCCTCCGATTTTTGGGCTAAATATAATCTGTCCACATCCCTTTTTGGATGTGGTGTGTGATGCATGTTCATTCATTTTTGTGTTTTTCAATCCAGTTCTTCTAGTTCATTTTGAGTCCAATCTATTGTCCCAGCTGGTTATCTAATTACTGGAATGGCCTATGTATTTATGGCTTTGATTGTATTTCCCCCATTTAATTTCGGTTTTAAGATTTTCCGCAGTCTATTGATATATTCTCTTTCTTTCAGTTCTTTAACTTTTGTGTGCAGGATGTTGTCTGCTTCTAGTATTCCAAGATACTTATAATTTTCATCACTTGAGAGTGATTTTATAATATTACAAATTTTAACTCTATTCCATCTAGTTTTTGGATCTTGACAGAGTTGCACATTTGTCAATTCCAAATTTCATTTTGATATCTTCATTAAATATTTGCATTGTGTTTAGCAGTGATTCTATCTCTGTGGAAATTTTTGCATATAGTTTTAGGTCATTTATTTATTTATTTATTTGATTTGATTTGTATCCTGCCCATCTGGTCTGGTCATTCATGTATAAGAGGTGATTGATTTTTCCAGCTTGCTGTGAAATATGGTAGCCCAATCCAGTTTTATTTAAAATTATTGACATGGGAATTAGTGAGATGGTAAACAGCAGTGGTGACAAAGTATCTCCTTGAAATAGTCCTTTTTTAATGCTAACTTCCCCAAGTTCTTTACCATGGTCCATTAAGACAGTTTTCCATTTTTCCATGTTTTTCTTGAGGAACGTCTGAGTGTTTTTAATTATCCCAAACATTTTTAGGCAGGTTGTTGTTGTTGTTACACTTGGAAAGTGTGCTTGGAGGGAATAGCATTAAAACTGAGAATCATTCAACCTAAAGCATCTCAGAATGTGTGTCTCCATTTTTAGCTGAATATATAAATAAAAGCTCAGCTAGAAGATCTTAGAAATCCACTCACCACCTCTGATTTAATCTATTTCTTATCTTCTCCTTCAGGAAATTCAGGGCAAGCTCACAACATTTGGTTGTTGTGGGTTTTTCGGGCTCTTTGGCCGTGTTCTGAAGGTTGTTCTTCCTAACGTTTTGCCAGTCTCTGTGGCCGGCATTTTCAGAAGACAGCACTCACAACATTTTTCTCACAACCTCCCTGCAAGGTAGCTGTGGCTGAGAGATGATGACCAGCCATTGATCATTCTCAGCTTTATGACTGAGTAGAGATTTAATTATACACAACATTTATTTATTCAGCAGGCAGAAAAAATAATAACAAAACTTTGAAAAGGCATGAGCTTTGTGACACCTTAAAGACTATTATATTTCAATGTAAGCTTTTGTGGACAAGTCCACTTCTTCAGATATATGAGACAAAATACGGAGTTCACACAGTAAAACATTCATGCCTGGCTTTAAGATACAGTGGTGTGTGGCTGCATTTCAGGAAACATGTTTCTGTACTTTTTCAAAGCAGTGCAGCAAAGCATTTTTGTTTAGCTGTTTAAAGATAATTGAAGGTTCAGTCCTACACTAACATGGAGTAAATTTGCTCTCATTGAACAGGGGCTTACTTCTAAATATGTATAGAATCACATTGTAATTTAGGTATACAATAGATTTTCCCACTTGGTAAGATTCATGAAGGAGCTATCTGTCAGCAAGTATTAGTAGTGATTGGAGGCAGTATTCTTTTATATATCAGTTGCTTAGGAACAAATGATAAAGGGGGGGGGCTATTAACATCAAGCCCAGAAGTATCTGGTTAGCTACTCTTGAAGGTAGGATTTTGCTCCTCAGTTTTATCCATCTCATCTCTTCTTATGTTTGTATTTTTTGTGGTGGAAATGAATACTTTGGTCACACTGACAGCTTGCGAATATGGTTCATCCTATAAGATTGGGCTTTCATTTATGCTTCTCTAATTATGAGGGTTCACCACATCTGGAAGGCACCAAATTAAAGAAGAATGTCATACACAAATACTTGAAAGTCAAGTCCCATTGAAATCAGTGGAGCTTGTTTGTCAGTAGTCATGTGTAGGATACCATTATCAAATTCCATTATTTGAAGTAAATGTTCACCTTCCAGTATCATTGAAACATAGATAGCATTTGAAAAAGGATGATTTTTAAAATAGCATGGAAATCCTGGCTTGGGGTCTAGAAGAAGTGGAGAACAGTAAAGAAAAACAAAACAAATCCATGTGAACAGGGAAAAAGTGTCAGTGTTAACTGCAATAAAATCATCCCTTCAGTTTTAAAACTTCTTAATTTCACCATATAACAATTTTTTTCTCTTACTGGTAAATATTGTTTGCATTGGCAGGTCTCTTCCTGTGGCAACTGACCTTTAAAAAAAGGCAGCCTAAAGTTGCCTGTAGCATACATCTTTTGAATCTGAAGAGAGTACCTAAATATAATTATTGGTTCAGATCTCCTTATGTCAGATTTTAATATTTAATATCTCCTACAGTTGAATTCTTGAAGTCAAAGTCCCCATGCACCTTAAAGCATGCAATAGAATTCAGTCTTTTCTTTTTCTGACTAAAGAAACGTATGAACAATCTGTTATCTCTAGATACTATGCAGAGAGTGAGCTTTGGTGAAATCACTGCTCCAGAGTTTGGAAGTTTATAGTGTTTAAAAAAGATGGCAGAATAACTTGCAGGGAACATATTTCCTTTCACAGTTTATGAAATCTTCCTTGTCTGATCAAGTACTTTTTCAAAGCAGCAGAACAAAGCATTTTTGTTTAAAGAACCTGTTGTGGGTTCAAAGAGCCCGGAAAACCCACAACAACCATTTTTGTTTAGTGGATTGAAAATAAAGGTTCTGTTGTAAACTTATATGGTATAAATTTTATTGCATTCAACAGGGGATATCTCTAAATATGTATAGAATTGCATTGTAATTTAGATTTTTAATAGATTTTGTTATTTGCCTATAATATGACAGTAAGTTCTTACATATATTTCTCTACAGAAATAAGTCAGATATTTTGTTTTTAATATCCCATGGTCTTCCAATCATTAGAGCCTATGAGGTATTTCTAAGAACCATTTCTAAGAGTTAAAATCGATTTATAATTGGTCCAGAACATGGTGGCCAGATTACTAACTGGGGTGAAAATATATCATCATATTTCCCCAACTCTGGCCACGTGACACTGGTTACCCATTACATCCCACATTGACATCAAGGTATTGATTACATATAAAGCCCTAAACTGTTTAGGACCTCAATACCTGTCAGAGCACCTTCTTCCACCTAATTCTACCCATGTCACTCGTTCTAGCCAGACTGGGTGTCTCAGGGACTTAACTCCAAGAGAGGTCCAGAAGGAAAAAAACTAGAAACCAGGCCTTCTCCGCCGTGGCCCCTCGCCTTTGCAACATCCTCCCCCCCCCCCCGAGATCCACCTGGCTCCCTCGCTGGGAGTTTTAAGAATAAATTGAAGACCTGACTGTTCAGGCAGACCTTCCATCCTGCCATTACTTAATTTCTTCTCCTGGTTTTTCCATCTTGGATTATGTTAGCTTTTTAAAGTATTTTTTTAATTGATGATTTTAACTTCATTGTCTTTTTTGGACAGTAGACCGCCCAGAGTAGATTCATCTAGGTGGGTGGTATAAAAGACGAATGAACGAATGAACGAACGAATGAATAAATAATTATTCCAGTGATATTCTAAAGAGGACCTGCTTTTATAGTAACAAAAATGGCGTCTAACTGCTGTGGAGAAGCGGTAGCAGTGATGGTGATGGCTGCTGCTGCTACTCATATTGCCATATATCAGCATGTTCTCTAGAGCTGTGCTTTCCTTAAATTGTGCTTCAACATAAAGAGAAGCCCTTAATATTGGATCTATCCATTTTCTGTAAGATATTCACTGGGACTCTGTAGCTCTATGAACACAAACAAAAATATATTTATGAATCTGCAGACTGCATTGATTTGTACATATGTTTCTTTTTGTGCTTCTAGCATTATTTTTCTGATCTGCATTCCACCACACCAACAAATGTCTTGCTAACATAGTGTGTTGTTTATGTTTCTTGCAGAGGAAGATGTATATGGTGTTTACTCCAATCTGTTGTTCAAGCATTTCCTAGCAGAAGGGATTGTCTGTGGACATAATTTATTTGTTGCTTCAGATAAAGGAGAGCCTGCTGATATTCTAAAGGTAAAAAAAGTTTTTGTTTCTGATCATTGCCTGATATATATTGAACTACATTGAAAGCCATGCTAAAAATGCAGCACACACATTTGTCTATTTCTGTTTCTACCCGTATTGGGTATCTTTATTACCTGCAGTATCCCAGTGTGGTGTAGTGGATACAGTGATGGACTAGAACCTTGGAGAACAAAGTACAAATCTCTGCTCCTCCATGGAAACTTGATTGGCGAAGTGGAACTGGTAAAACCATTCCTTAAATAGCTCAGTTACCTTGAAAGGCCTATTAGGGTCACTATAAGTCGCTTTTGACTTTGTGGCACAAAACACCCCCCCAATATATCTCAACCTTCTTCTTCTTCTTCTTCTTCTTCTTCTTCTTCTTCTTCTTCTTCTTCTTCTTCTTCTTCTTCTTCTTCTTCTTCTTCTTCTTCTTCTTCTTCTTCTTCTTCTTCTTCTTCTTCTTCTTCTTCTTCTTCTTCTTCTTCTTCTTCTTCTTCTTCTTCTTCTTCTTCTTCTTCTTCTTCTTCTTCTTCTTCTTCTTCTTCTTCTTCTTCTTCTTCTTCTTCTTCTTCTTCTTCTTCTTCTTCTTCTTCTTCTTCTTCTTCTTCTTCTTCTTCTTCTTCTTCGATCCCAATCCCCTCAGGGAGAAGTTATGGGTCAACATAATACATTTTTAATTGTGACCCAGGATCTCTGTAAACAAGCTACCTGTCCTAGAATTAAAGCAGCCATAATGACTATGGTTCAGAGAAATCCTAGAAATCGTTACGCGAGAATTTGGTGAGATTAGGTTACATGTGAATTTGATGACCATGTGCTTCTCATACCAGGTAGAAGAATGATTGGTCAAACAGGAATGTAAATGATAATACTAGATTCACCAAAGTATGAGTAGCTGTGATAAGGCATAGAGCAACGCGATTCTGAAACTATTTACCCTCTGATATTGTTGTGCTCATGTATGGAGTCTGAAGTGAAACCAAACACTTAGAGAATATGTGCAGAGAATGAAACACATTTTCAATAAACATTGAAGTTTTAGTACCAGAACAAATAGGCAAATGCCAGTGGGTTTTTAAAGTTATTAAAACCAAATAAATATTCCCAATTTGTTTCAAAATCCATATTTCTGAGAATATATTTAAAAGATTGAGAATGCTTTGTACCGGCTATTCTTACTGGCTTTTATAATCTGAGAAAAGCTGTTACTCAAAACACATCTTGTTTGCTTTTTTTAAAGAAAACAGTGCTCTACTTCCTATTGTGGTACTTAACACTCCATGGATGCAATGTCTGTAAGCACACAGGTCTCCTAAGAGATTACCTGCGGCCTGAACAGAGAGGTTCCAGGGGCAAGTGTACTCCTAAATCAGCTGAGCTGAGTCCGGATACCCAGCAAGGCAGTCCCACTTACTCCTTTTCCCAAGTCTGTTCAAATTAGCAATTAACTGAGAGAAAAACCAACCAATAAAAATCATGAGTTTTGGAGTCTGCCAAGACGAACAAAACTCAGGCAATTAATGGGCTCAAGTAGCATATCTGTGGCCTACAGATAATTATGCAGGTTTGCTGCTCAAGAGACCAAACATAAGATTTTAAGAATTATTGTTTCATTAGAAAAATAAAGTATTCAGATATTCAGTTTGTTGCAAAGCATAGCATTCAAGTACATTTCCATAAATCAAAGAAGTTAGAACTTTAGCAAATTCCAGCTATAAAAATAAAATTAAAAACTCTAAAAATAGCTTGAAAGGCAGGCAAGGCATAGCCCTCCTTTCTCTATCCTTATTCTGAACTACATTCTAGCATAATACTAAAAAATAGCAAATGGAACTCAGAAGTCCATCCTCAAAATCCAAGGCAAAAATCAAGTCAAAAATCAAGTTTAAAATCATGTTAAAAATCAAGTCCTTTCTGTCTCCATTCTCCATTTTCTTCCATGCTGGAACCACCCTTCTTCTTCACTCTCCTGTGATGTAAACCAATCAGGATGAAGGAGCCGCCTAGAGTGGACGAGTCGCCCAGATAGGCGGGGTATAAATCAAATTATTATTATTATTATTATTATTATTATTATTATTATTATTATTATTATTATTATTATTATTATTATTATTATTATTATTATTATTATTATTATTATTATTATTATTATTATTATTATTATTATTATTATATAATGGCTGTCTCTCCACACCCCGCCTCCATTTCCCATGGGATGTGCAGGTGTTGTTGACCATCTTCCTGATGTTGTGTCTTGACCCTCATCGTCTCTGGCCAAGCTTGCTTCATGGAAAATTCCAACTAGCTCTAAGAGAAAACAGCTTATTGAAGCATCTAGTTATGCTAACACAGACCAATATGGATTCCTTCTACACAGTTCCATGACTACAAATCCCATTCAGAAATTACATTTTAGCCTTAATAACCTAAACCATGACAATGTCTGCATCAGCAGACATCCACCATCACATGGCAATAACCACGGAGTGTGAGGAAAAGAAAAGGGGACTGGTGCTATATTCAAATTGATGTCCACACACCTCCGTAGTGCAGCAGCTTCTTGGCCAGCAATATGGATAATATTTTTTTATTATCTTCGCGAATACAATATGGATAATGCCTGGTTTCAGAGTCTTGCAGGGTGGGAGGAGTTATTTCCAGAAGAGTTAGCTTCTCTTGGTCCTAACGAGCACCAGACAGAAGCATTTACTTTTCTTTCTCGCATTTTTCTTTTTTCTCCCTTTTATTTAGTTAACATGCTTTTTACAAATTACTATAAACTTGGTTTTCTCAACATTCATTTTAGATTATGTGAATTACTTACATCATTGACTTTGCTGAACAACCTGTGCAAATTATTCAAATTGTCAGAAAGTAACTACATCATCTGTGTATTAAATATGGTTGACAACCTGTCCATTGCCAAAAAAACACCATCATTTGATTCAGCAAGCAATTTTCTAAAAATGTTCTCCTAGGTCAGATTAAAAAGCAGTGGGGAGAGTATATATATATACTTATTCTTCCGCTACATGAATGACTTTTTAGATGGATTGTCATGCGTTACTGCTCTGACTGGATCTTTAGTTCTAGTTGTGTTTACCATCTCTGACAGTGGTATTTGTTTGTTCCTTTTTAATATTTGCATACTTATTGTATTAATATTAATACTTTAATATTTTCTTCTTAATGATGTAACCTGCTTCTTTATAATCGTTCTTAAATGTTGTCTTTTAATGGTGTAAACCACCATTGTGTACTCATTGTTTTCAATTTTAAATATTGTCTTTCAAAGGTGTAAATCGCCTTGGTTCATTTTTAAGGAGAAAGATGCGGTAAAAATATTTATCATCATCATGTGATCTTCAAATTTCACTGCACCTTTTGGTTGCCAGGTTGCCAGTTATACAAGTGTCTATTGAATCAAGACGAACTCTGTTAGGCTGCCATGGTTGACTTTGTCAAAGGCATTCTCGTAGTCAGTAAAATAAGTATACTGTATTTTAATTAATTAATTAATTAATTTATACCCCACCCATCTAGTGGATGGCTAACAATAATAGATAAAATCGAAACAATAAAATAAAATAAAAAACAACAGTAGTAATATAGTTCAAGATCGGAAAAATAATCAAGTGATGACAGGAGGGAAAGCCTGCCTAAGAGCCAGGTCTTAAGCTAGCTCTTTAAAACACCCAGTGAGGGAGCCAGACAGATCTCTGGGAGCAGACTGTTCCAAAGGCGAGGGGCCACTGCTGAGAAGGCCAAGTTTCTGGTTCTTTCTCTCCGGGCCTCCCTTGGCATTAGGCCACTCAGCCACCCTTCTTGGCTAGAACAAGTGATTCCAGTAGATTTAGGTGGGAGGAGGCATTCCACTAGATATCAAAGTCCTAAACCATTTAGGGCTTTATACGTCATCATTAACACTTTGAAATCAATGCAGAAATGAACAGGCAGCCAATGCAAGGCAGACAAAGTGGGGAAAATATGCTGATAGTGAGAAGTTGGGCCACAGCATTCTGCACCTTTTGAAGCTTCCACATCAGTCTCAAAGGTAGCCCCACATAGAGTGTGTTACAGTAGTGTAATCTCGAGATTACAAGCGCATGGATCACAGTGGTGAGCGCCCCAACATCAAGATAGGGACACAGCGGGGCAATCCGCCACAAATGGAAATAAGCGGAGTGGACCACTGACGCTACCTAGGTTTCCATGGTGAGCGCTGGATCCAGATGGACCCCCAAGCTGCGAACCTCACTCTTTGCAGTGAGAATCACTCCTCCAAAAGACAGGGAGTTTTCCAAACCACCGATGGAGGGGCCACCCATCCCCAGGACCTCTGTCTTATCCCGGTTCTGCCTCAGTCCATTCTCCTGCATCCATTGCAGTACAGCCTCCAGGCAGTGCTGAAGGGACGGAACGGCATCCACTGTGGTTGGAGAAAAGAAGATGTATAACTGGTTGTCATCAGCGTACTGATGCCATGAAGCCCCAAACCCCCTGCCGTGATGACCCCAATCAGCGGCATCATATAGATATTAAACAGCATTGAGGAGATAATTGAGATTCCACGGGGCTAAAACACACTCCCCAAGCTATACTCTCTGAGGACGGTCCTACAAGAAGGATTGGAGCCAGGCAAGCGCCAGACCACTGATTCTCAACTCGGAGAGCCTCCCCAGGAGGATACTGTGGTCGGTATTGAAGGCAGCTGAGATATCGAGGAGAACCAACAAAGAGATTTTGCTCCTGTGAAACACCAAACACTGGTTCGCCCCTAAAAATGAACAGGCACGAACCACCAAACTGTTGGCTCATGCCCATCTCTGTTTGCTAACATTCTGAAGAGGCTCTCTTCTTAAGACACATCACAGTATTGGCAAATTAAAAAAGAAGACTTGCTTTGGTTCCTTTCCAGCCATTACAGACGCTGGAAATGAACAAAAACAGAATGATCCTACATTCACCTAAAAAGTAGAAGCCCCTGTCAGAGGCCAGAAAAATGTGGGTGTGAACACCCAAGGGGCAGGGTAGCTCTCTCCAGGAAAGATGTTGTTTGCTGGTTTTATGAACAAAGCAGCAGGTCCCCACAGTGGCCCAAACAATGGGCTAATTGTCCATTTAGTCACCTTCTGAATTTGGTTTTGTCATCTTAGTAAGGCAATTTGGATCTCAGTAAAGTACTGTATTCTGAATATTAAGAATCATTATTGATAGAAAAATTGTAAAGCCACTGTCTCCCCATCCTAAAAATGCATTGTTTTTAAACAGTCTATCATCTTGGAACTACTCCTGGACAAAATTGATTTAAAAACAGGTTAAGAGACACGATTCATGCTAGAAATGTTCACTTTGACCTGCTCTAATTTTATGGCATGTGATTGGGAGGTTTTGTATTCTGAAAATAAGACAAATATTGCTGGTTTAAGGAGGGCAAAAGATAGTTTTATAAATCATAATTACATTAAATCTGTATAACTAAAACACAAATAGGAGATTTTAAAAAACTGCCAGGCATGCTATAGTACAACACAGTAATTTATCCATCATCTTTTGAACACATTTTCATGTCTATTGTAGTCAAAGTTTCTTCAGGAAATCAGCATTAAGATGTAACACTGTGGACAAATCACACTCCTGCAGAAATATTACAGAACATCACACAGGAGATTTTAAACATTTCTGCTCAGTCAATTCATCTGCCTAACAGTCCACTGTAATACTTCTTGTTCAAACGTAAGAAATTATACATACAATATTATACCAAATCTTTATGGGACCTCATTGCAATGCACTGCACAATGATTATGCCATAATTTTCAGAATTTAAAAAATGTCCTTGGAAAGATCAAGGTAATAAATTGTAAGCTGGATTCATTTCCATTCTGAGAAGTGCAGGTTAACTTAAATGCTATTGGTTTCAATAGCTTTGGAGTATGTTTAATCTCCTCAGAAGCTGACTGGATAGCTCAGTGGTTTAGGTATCTGGCTGCGGAGCCAGAGGTTGGGAGTTTGATTCCCCATTGGGCCTCATAGGGGAAGAGCCAGCCTGTGACGCCTGGGGCAATTTGCACAGTTCCAGAGCTGCCCCCAGAAGAAGGGAATGGTGAACCACTTCTGAGTGTTTTCTACCTAGAAAACCCTGGAAGGGCCACTTTAAGTCAGAATTCACTTGACAGCATGTAATTATTATTATTTTGAATGTCATGGTAACTACAACAGCCATGACATCATATGCAATATTTTGGTTTTGCACTCTTCAGCTCTCACTGTTCAATATCAAAAAGTATTCACCACAGGTCCCATTTGCTGTCACCTCATGTTTTTCAGAATCTTCACTGGTGATGTTAATTGCCAATCTAAACTGAGAGGCAATCTGACCATATTAGTGACAATAGTGGCTTTGCGAATCAGTGGATGTTGACAATAAATAAACACTTTCACATCTTGAATCTCACATCCAATAATTTGTCATTCAGGTGGCCACAGCCAATCCAAAGGCAGTGCACTATATCGGCAAGCAGGGTGGGACTCAAAACACTCTCCTGCACCTTTCCTTTGTCTCTGTAACGACTATAGCATACAACATTTACCCATGACTATACTCCTGGTGGAAGAAGACAGTGTACTGGTAGATGCTTTCAGCAAGAACTGTAATCCTCTGTGGCACACAAATGGTTGTTGTGCAGTCATGCATTTCAACTCATCTTCTACATCTGGGAATGCCCAAGTATAGAGATCATTGCTTTCAGAATAAATTCCAAACACACACTATTTTGCAGCAGGACATGTCAACTGGTCCACTTGCCTTCTGTATATTTTCCATTATTTCCCTTTAATCACCAATATAGTAGATAAAGTGAGAACAGATATGGGTCAGATGCATTCTGGAAATGCCCTGGGGGCCTTAGCAAGTATAGGTCACAACCCTTTCCCTCTTTTTCTGTCATCAGTATCTCCAGTTTTTGCAAATCTTTTCAAGGTCTGACAATTGTATGCACCAACCAAATCTTCAGGCACTTCATCTCAAAGCATAGAAAATTCAGTAGTAGGCCTTTTACTTCAAAAGAGACCATTGGTTTTAAAGGCAGCACTCAGACATTTAGCCCTATCTTCTTACAAAGTGGTATTTTTTCAAAGGATTTGTGTCCTCCTTGAAAATATCTGTTTCTCCAGAAGAGGTTTCAGCAATATGAAGGCCTGATTTGTCATCTCTAGCAGTGAGCTCATCAGACCAGATGCAAAAACAATCACTGTCACTGTTCGCTTACCCTTACGTGGTTTCTTAAAGGAACTGGGAAACTAACCTTTGATTTCTGTTCCAACATGTCTGTGGTCACTGGTTCTATCACAGCCTGTGGAGAAAGCTATAAAGAAAAGTTATGGGCAACTAATTAAGTTTAATTTTCTCTTCTAACTTTTAAAGTAGCATTCTGATGACCATTGTGGTGATCGCCCCACGTCATAGTCATGAGCTAATTTGCCTGAGCCTATGAGAGGACTGGAGAGGCGGAGTCAGCAGATATATGAAGGCTTGGCAGGAGAAGGAGAAGTCAGATAGAGATTGGGATGAGACAGTCACAGAGGGATACAGATAGAGAGATATATAGAGGGATAAGAGACTGGTTAGTTAGAGAGAGAAGGAACAGATACTAATAGAGATAAAGCTGGTTAAGATAAATAGCTAGATAAGGTTCCCTTGACATTTAGTCTAGTCGTGTCTGACTCTAGGGTGCAGTGCTCATCCCTGTTTCCAAGCCGTAGAGCCAGTGTTGTCTGAAGACAGTTTCCATGGTCACGTGGCCAGTGTGACTACACATGGAATGCCGTTACCTTCCCATTGAGGTGGTACCTATTTATCTACTCGCATTTTTACATGCTTTCAAACTACTCAGTTAGCAGGAACTGGGACAAGCGACGGGATCTCACTCCGTTGTGTGGATTCGATCTTACAACTGCTAGTCTTCTGACCCTGCAGCACAGAGGCTTCTGCGGTTTAACCCACAGCACCACCTTGTCCCTCAAAAATAGATAGGTAAAGGTAAAGGTTACCCTTGACATTTTTAGTCCAGTCGTGTCCGACTCTAGGGGGCAGTGCTCATCCCGTTTTTCAAGCCGTAGAGCCAGCGCTTGTCCGAAGACAGTTTCCGTTGTCATGTAGCCAGAGAATGTGGTAATTATATGGCAAGAGAAAAGTATGTACAGTGATGCCTCGCAAGACAAAATTAATTCGTTCCGCCAGTCGTCTCGTATTGCAAAAATTTTGTCTTGCGAAGCGTGGTACTAAAGGTTGTGCAATTTAAAACAAACCAAAAAAGGGGGGGAAATTCATCTTGCGAAGCATGGCCATAGAAAAATTTGTCTTGCGAGTCACCAAAAATCAAAAAATGCTTTCGTCTTGCGAGTTTTTCGTTGAGGCATTCATCTTGCGAGGCATCACTGTATTGAGAGATCTGTTAACGATTTGCTTGTGTACAATGCTCATCTGAAGAACCTCTGTGATTATTAAATTGGCTTCACTTCAATAAATAAGTTCTGTTTGCATTCACAAGACAAGTGTTTTGACAAACTTCATTTATATTGTGGATTGAGGTAATCCACTGGTGGCAGTGAAAGGAAAACATGACTGGAGCCCTTGTGAGGTCACAACACGTAGGTGCCACAAAGGGGGAACATCATAATTGGTGTCCAGTGATGGGATATGACACAATCTAGTAAAGCCAGAGCTTGAAAGTGAGTTTTTTAAAGTTGTGGCTACCTTTTTAGTCAGAGGTCTGTGGTGAAGAAATAGGTGACCTGCTAGAGCTTTTGTGGAAAAGCTTAGTGGTGGGGTTTCTGATCCCAGATCTGGGGGAAACTAAGATAGGGAATGACTCTAAGGGAAAATTCTTTTGTTATCTACCTGAGGGTTTGAGAGACCCAGTGGCTAGCTTAAAATCCAAGGCACTGAGAAGGGAGCGCTGGTGGATAAAAAGTGGAAGCTAGGGTCAGAGCAAATTTGAGGTGATAGGAATTTTTATAAAAAAGCAGAGGCTTGAAAATAGTATTTGTTTCGTGTCTGGAGGCAAAAAGGTTGTCTCAGACCAAGAAACATTGTGGCTGGTGAGAAGCCAGATAAAGTGTAGCCATCTTTAGCTGCCGAGTGAGAGCTACATAGTACCCCAGAAAAATACTGGGAAAAGAAAACAACAGTAAAAAAAGGGTTTTAAAAAGAGGCCTGACTAACTCAGCAATAGAAACCAGCTCTTATCAAAGAAGTACACATACTTATGCCACCCAAAAGAATTTAAAAGCCAGTAATAGAATTGATCCTCAAGAGGCACAAAATTTACCTCAGGAAGTGGAGGGAAATGGAAACCGTCTAGCTCCAGAGGAACAGGAGGAGACTCATGAGGGTGCCTCGGGGAGAGAAAGTGTTCTAAGCTCCCCAGATTTTGAAAAATGGAAGCTGGAACAGGAATTTAAATTGAAGGAGCTAGCTATGAAAAACCAATTAGAATTGGAAAAGGAAAAAGCCAGAGCTCAGGAACTAGAACAAAGGGAGAGTGCTGAGGCATTTGATCAAGAAAATAGACAAAGAGAAATGGAATTAAGACAAAGAGAAATGGAGTTTCAATTACAGATGAAACAATGAAATTACTGCTCAAAATAGTAACAACGATAAGCGCACTAGTGAGGTAAATCTCTCAAAGATTGATCTAAAGAAATTCCCCAGTATGGAAAAGGAGACTGTCCTGAATCTTCCCTCATATCATTTGAGAGGGCATGCTGGGACTTTGAAATTAAGGATGATGAAAGGATAATAGTTTTGAGATCACAAATAAGTGGAGAGTTAGCTGATTTGTATTTTCAGATGCCTCTGGAACAAGCTAGAGACTTTGAAGCCTATAGAAAAATTGTATATTCTAGATTTGGCATTAATGCAGAACATCTTAGGAGAAAATTTCATTCCCTTAACAAAAAGCCTGAAGAATCTTATTTTCAGTTAGGGGCAAAACTTACTCACTGTTTGGACAAATGGATGGAATGTGAAAATGTCACTTCTCTAGAACAAATGAAAAATGTGATTGGGTTGGAACTGTTTTATTCTATTTTGCCTGGGGAATTGCGTTACTTAGTCAAAGAAAAAAATCCTAAAAATCTACTAGAAGCAGGTGAAAAGGCAGATTCCATAAGTGAAATAAGAAACCCCAGGTTCTCTGAGGTAAAAATTAGTAGAAACGTGTGGGACGACAGGAGAGAGGCCCTACCCAGTATTTATTTATTTATTTATTTATTTATTTATTTATTTATTTATTTATTTATTTATTTATTTATTTATTTATTTATTATTCGATTTTTACCCCGCCCCTCTAGACAACGTCTACTCAGTTAAGATTACATCAGTAGAGATACCTCAGAAGTACCCAAGCTACTGGAAGCCATTTTAGAGACAGAACCTCATCTCCAGAGAACAGTCATCTGAAATATAATAGCTCTGAGGGAAAAAGTTAATAAGGCCCTTGGTTTTGAACCCAAGGCCAGTACATGGTGTTATACGTCTGGGGAGAAAGGTCATTTTTGGGTTCAGTGTGAGACTCAGAAGACTAGGCATTTTAATCAGCCTAGGGGTGGAGATTCTGGTCCCCCTGGGAAGGTGTTTTGTCTACAACTTCATGGAGCAGCTGAGAATGCAGCAGTTGAAGCTGTTGCCATAGCAACACAAGTCACAGAAGGGTCAGAGAGCCAGGGTCTTCCTGTGGCCAGAGTTGTCCAGTGCTTTCTGATAGAAAGTAATCCAAATCTTTAACAAAGCTCAGGTGATGTTATCTATGTAGATAATAAGAAGTATCTAGCACTCAGATTCTTGTTCCCAAGTTACAGTATGTAACCCTGATATAGTTCCTTAGGAAAATATGTTAGACCATGATAACATTTTTATTAAAGGGATTGGTTCTGAAATAGTGGTGTTGCCCATGGCAAAAATACCAATGAGATATAAAGGATGGTCAGGAATTTGGAAGGTGGCCATATCTGATTAGATTCCTGCCCCATGTTTAATAGGTCTAGATTTAGCAGAGCATCTACAGAGTGTTTTGTGACAACTTGCTCTCAGGGATGGCAAATTGAAGCCACTGAGGAAAATTATGAAATCTTCTTGAAATAAGAAATGAGAGAGAAACAGGTGATCTGGTTACTATTAGAAACCCTAATAATCCATCTGTCATACAAGAAGAACAAAAGGAAGATCCTACCTTAAGTGAATGCTTTGCACAAGTTAGGGAATTCCACTGACCCCTGAAAATCCTGAACGATTTCCCAGTTCAGAAGAAAACCCTGAGATAGCAGAAATGGCTGAGGTGGTCATATTGGAGAATCCTAATAATACTTCCTGTATTGATGAGCAGAAGGAAATAGTATTACAAAAGCTAATGAGAATCCCATTCCAATGTGTCACGTTCCCGGGGGTTTCAACAGCAGCGTCCGATAAACCAGTCCAATGTCAGAAGTTCAGAGAATGCAGAGCTGATATCAAAATGCCAAAACCAAATCACAAACCGTAATCCGAAGTCAGGGTCTAAAGCCAAATCACACAATGTAGTCCAGGGTCAGAGTCCAAAACAAGGGTCCAGAGAACAAGGTTCAAGGTAGGAGCATGGATGCGAGCCAGAGATTTGACTTGTTGCTTCCACAAGCTTTCCAGCATCTGGGTGCAGATTTTATAGCAACAGCAGCCATCCATACACCTCATCCTGCTAATACTCAGGGCTGGTCAACCTTATGCCCCTATGGGAAGCATTCATGCGGGCTTCGGATCTCCGTGCCATGAGTCCTTGCCAAAGCTTGTCCCTTACTCTGGCTACTGGGGGAGGAGAATCTGGTGGTGATTCAGCTGCCTGTGATTCTGATTGCCTAGCATTCTCCTCAGCTATAATTAACCCCTCAGATTCCAGATCTTCTTTGGCAGAACTCATGACACAATGACACCTGAACACCCAGAGAGGTTTATAGGTGATAAAAACCTGATATATAGAGAGGTTTTCACAAACAATTGTTCCTGTAAAATATAGGGAGGAAAATTCCTTAGAGGTAACAGAGCCAAGCTTGGGAGGTACTTCTGGAAAGAAAGGCTTGTATGAGGCCCAGGAAAGAGATTTCTGTCCTGAGGACAAAGTGGTGAGGCTGAGAACCATAGAGGGGAGTAAATTGCTTTTGGCAGGGTCAGAACCTATAAATTTGTTGTAGTATCACTGGAGGGCTAGAGAGTCTAGTAGCTTTGAAGCTGCAAAAGGCCTTAAAACCTTGCAAGACAAACCCCTACCTGACATATCAATGAATAAAGAAATAGAATCAGATGAAAAGCTCAATATATCTGACATAAGCCAAATGTTAGAGATGGCACCTAAAAGAAACTCACCTGAGAATTTGGAGGTGACCCATGATAGTGGTCCCCCACATAGGGAAGTACCTGTGGATGAATTTGTTTGTTAGGAGGAAGGCATAAGCAATAAGCTCTCAAGGAAGGACACATCCATAGATGTACTGCAGGAGGAGAAGGAACTGCCTACCCTTTCCCCAGCTGAAAAGTGAAGCCATGAGCCGGAAAGAAAACAGGCTTCACCTGGAAACGGCAAGTGGATGACATCCAGTGGACGGCAAAGTGCCCGATGACTGCCAGTCGACAGAAGAGAGTGCAGACTTCAAGATCTGCCTTTGTTGTGCCTGACTACAACCAGGAGTTCATCGTATACATTGATGTGTCGAGTGTGAGTCTGGGAGCCGTGCTGTGCCGAGCAGACCACAGAGGGAATCGACACCCAGTGACTCTGATCAGCAGGAGATTCTGACCTGGTGAGAGACATTTGTCTACCAACATGAGGGCGTGCCTATCAATTGTTTGGATGCTGAAAAGACTGAAACCCTACATTAGGGGAAGGAGGTTCATCCTTTGCACCAACCATTTCCCTTTGGTGTGGCTACAAACGGTGAAATGCACTAACAGTGAGCTTGCAAGATGGACATGGAAACTGCAAGACATTACTTTGTAATCCACAGCATAAAAGGAATTCAGAGCATGGAGGCTGATACCTTGCCTCGAATGCCAGGTGGATAAACAAAGTTTGTAACGTGGTATTAAATGTTTTGCTTGTGTATTGTTATGAAAAATGATTAAAATGCCAAGTTTGGATGGGGATAAACTGAGAGGTGGAGAATGATGGGAAATAATGGTGAATAATGGTATAAATGTAAAGGTAATGTGATTTGTATTAATGTAAGTAATGCAAATGTTTATAATTGTATTGATTGTTTTAAATGTTTAAAGTAATAAGGTTGATCTAGTAAACATAATGATAGATAGAAAACTAGTATAAGATATGTATAGGTACTATATATGGTAAATGTAATGTATAATATGGTAAAAATAGGGTATATGATTGTGAACATAACTGGTAAACATATTGTTATGATGATGTTTTCGATGTATTGTTCCCTGTATGTTCCGTTGTTCATAAGGGTAAACTGTAAGGTTTCTCCCATGAAACAAACTTTTCTTAGGGGGGAGGAATGTTACAATCGCCCCACGTCATAGTCATGAGCTAATTTGCATGAGGCTGTGAGAGGAGTCAGCAGATATATGAAAGCTTGGCAGGAGAAGGAGGAGTCAGACAAAGATTGGGATGAGACAGTCAGAGAGATACAGATAGATAGATAAAGAGAGAGAGAAGAGACTGGGTAGTCAGAGAGAGAAGGAACAGATACTAATAGAGATAAAGCTGGTTAAGATAAATAGATAGAGAAGTTGTATATGGCAAGAGAAAAGTATGTATTGAGAGACCTGTTAATGATTTGCTTGCATACAATGTTCATCTGAAGAACTTCTGTGATTATTAAATTGGCTTCACTTCAATAAATAAGTTCTGTTTGTGAGCAAAGCCAGTTTTCTGAGAAACTGCTCAACCATGGGACAGAGAGGATTCAGAATGATTAGCTCCTTTACCAGGCAAAACAGGGTCCAATAATTTTACCTTAGGGCAACTAAATCACTCCTGCACCAAGTCTGACCCGATTTCATTGAGAACCAAGGCACACACATAAGTTCTAGGGAATCTAATTCTTCTAGCACTCAGGAATATGTTGGACCCAAATGGTAGCGTTAAGTATACGTGGCCTTATAAAGTACATCAATTTAAGTAAGCCAATTAATTATTGTAGCTTATGTTCTATTCAAGAAGCCAACTTCCAGACATTAAGCATATTTTGTTTTATTAGAAAAATAAAGTTCTGAAAGAATAAAGTTTAAGCCAAGCAAAGCATCTATGTACATATTTCCAACCCCATCCCTTTGACAAGTAACGGGATTCCTCTATAAAAAACGAAAATAACAAATTGCTAACTAAGAAAATTAGGGGAAGGCGGGCCTTCCCTCCAACTTCGGCGGAATCTACATTTTAAAACGAAACTGTAAATCCCATTGTCCATAATGAAAACAACAACATACCAAACTTCTGGAAAATCCAAAAATCCAATAGCCCGATAGGAAAAGTCCTGTTATAATGTCCATTTCAAAGTAAAGACTCTCCGGTGTCTTTTCTGATGTCGTCCATCTTTCCCCATTCACATGCTGCGTCTCTCTCTTACCCCTCCTTTCTCCTTCTCTCCCTGTTCTTCCTTACTTCTCCCTCCTTCTTCTGGGAACCACTGGAATGCTATGACTTTAGCTAGCTGACTAGCTCCAGTTACCCAGGTAACGAGATAAGAGGTCAGCTTGACCATTTCAGTGAAGCAGAGGAACTGACTTTGGAATTTTCCACTCTCCAGCACACACAGAAACCAAAATGGATTCTTTCAGGCTAACTTTGTAACTACAAAGTTCCATCAGTAAATCACTTTTTAGCTTTCATAACCAATTTCATCACACTGTTTGCATTCACAAGACAAGTGTTTTGACAAACGTCATTTATATTGTGGATTGAGGTAATCCACTGGTGGCAGTGAGAGGAAAACACGACTGGAGCCTTTGTGAGGTCACAGTGGGTGTCACAAAGGGTGAACATCACAACCATCATGCCAGTTCATCATGCACTTCAAGTGGACTATTTCTTCTTAAACTATCACAGAGATGGTGTAGTTTTCAAACTGATTGTTCCCTTCCTGCCAAAAGTGTTTCAACAATTCTACCTTGGCCAGACATTATTTTCCTATTTCCCAGAATCTGTCAACACTTTGGATACTTCATGATATACTTTGAATGTAAAACAGACTGTTGACATCCTTTGTAGACATCTTTCAGACGAAGAAATGAGGATGAAGGCAGATTTCTGCTCAGTGTTTTCCTAAATGATTAGCTATCACTATGAAACTCGTTGATGAACCAGCATACTCAGCTTTCCCTACCTCCCTGAAGCAGAAACCACCTTTAAAGTATATGTACAGGATATGTTGATAAAGGAAGGATTGTGAATGGTTGCAAGTTAGTCAGCACTCAACCATTGTCTGAAGTTATCAACTTGGTTTTAGAGCAAGAAACAGTGTTGCCTGTGGCAAGGGGAGCAGTTCTTTAATCTACGGTTTTCATATAATTCTCTCTCTTCTGGTAAGGCAGTTTGCCAGTCACTCATATGTGAGTCACACTGAAGAAGCAGCACGGGTTGCTTACCTGTAATTGAGGTTCTTTTAGCAGTCATCTAGGAACTAATTTGTTGTTGTTGTTTAGTCATTAAGTCAGGTCTGACTCTTCATGACCCCATGGACCAGAGCATGCCAGACCCTCCTGTCTTCCACTGCCTCCCAGAGTTGGGTCAAATTCATGATGGTAGCTTCGGTGACACTGTCCAACCATCTCGTCCTCTGTCGTCCCCTTCTCCTCTTGCCTTCACACTTTCATAACATCAGGGTATTTTCCAGGGACAGTTCTCTTCTCATGAGATGGCCAAAGTATTGGAGCCTCAGCTTCAGGATCTGTCCTTCCAGTGAGCACTATGGGTTAATTTACTGCAAGATGGATAGGTTTGTTCTCCTTGCAGTCCAGGGGACTCTCAAGAGTCACCACCAGCAACACAATTCAAAAGCATCGATTCTTCAGCGGTCAGCCTTCTTTATGGTCCAGCTCTCACTTCCTTTCATCACTACTGGAAAAACCACAGCTTTGGCGATGCAGACTGTAACGGCCTCCCTCTACCTCACAAAAGGGGGGGGTCGCTACGTCACTATAAATCACTCTTCTTTTCCACTGCCACCAACCATTCCCTCAAATAAGTAGCTTCAGGCCAAAATATGATTCAAAATAAAAACTCAGGTTTATTGGGTACAAATAAAAGGAATGGTAAATCACTTATAATTAAATAATAATTCAATCACTATAATAAAGGCACTAGCATACACAGACTCTCACAATATATATCACAGATCTCCTAACTCCTCTCTAAACCCTATCCAAGCCCTATCCAAGCCCTATCAGTCCCTATCTAAAGTCTCTCACACACATTCACTCCCATTTATACAACAGCTCCATCCCTTATGTCCCACCCTCCGTCACACCATTGGTAGATGACTCACAGCTTTAGCAGTGACGGACAGGTGAGGTCATAGCTGTATGTAACAATACCTCCCCCCTTTAAAAGTTGTTTTGTGGGGGAAAGCTAAGGTGCTTTTCACCCAAAACAACTAGTAGCAAAAATCAAAACATTACATTTTCCCCACATTTCAAAACTTACCATCAACATTCAGGCATACTCTTATAATACTATATACTTACACTCAATAAATCATTTGCATATATACAGAACAACATTTCAGTGAACACATATTTTCATAACTTTTAAACACAGTAACCAATTTCAAGAGTCCATCTTTTCATCTTCTGTTGTCTGGTCTTCGGGAAAAGGCGTCAGCAACACAGTTCATAGTCCCTTTGACCACCTTAACCTCGAAGTCATAGTCCTGTAAAATTAAAGCCCACCTCATCAGCTTACTGTTTTGGGCCTTCATAGTCTTTAACCACATCAGAGGGGAGTGGTCAGTACAAAGGATGAAGTGTCTCCCCCAGATGTATGGTTTTAATTTCTGGACCGCATACGTGATGGCCAAACATTCTTTCTCAACGGTTGACAGGTGTTTCTCGCCTTTCTGTAGTTTCTTGCTCAGGTAGGACACAGGATGCTGGTCTCTGTTGTCATCACACTGGCACAGCACAGCTCCTACCCCAGCGTTGGACGCATCGGTGTAGATGATGAACTCTCGATCAAAGTCTGGAGCACGCAACACAGGGTGGTTGGTTCACGCCTCCTTCAGCTTCCCGAACACCTCCTCGCAGCTACTGGACCATGGGATGCTGTCATCACTCTTCTTTCGCGTCAGCTCGGTCAGCGGTGCTGCAGTCTCGCTGAACCTAGGGATAAACTTCCTATAGTATCCTACTAAACCAAGAAAAGATCTAATCTTTTTCTTGGTATTGGGTCTAGGCCAATTACGTATTGCCTCTACCTTTGCTTCTAGGGGCTTGATTACACCTCTCCCTACAATATGACCCAAATATTTCATCTCGGGGCTACCCAGCTGGCATTTACTTGCTTTCACTGTTAGCCCTACTGCCTTTAACCGTTGCAGTACTACCTCTAGGTGACAAAGGTGATCCTGCCAGGTAAAGATCCCTATGTCATCAATGTAGGCTACTGTAAACTCACTGAGCCCTTGCAGAGTTTTGTCCATCAGCCTTTGGAATGTAGCTGGGGAATTCCTAAGGCCAAAACTGAGGACACGAAACACAAATAAGCCAAAAGGGCTACAAAAAGCAGTTTTTTCTTGATCTCTAGGGTCTATCCGCACTTGCCAAAAACCTTTAGTCAGGTCTAAACAGGAAATATATCGACAACCCCCTATGGTTTCAATCAGGTTGTCAAGTCTGGACATGGGGTAAGCATCTGGTTTGGTTACTAGATTTAATTTTCTGTAATCAACACAGAACCTAATGCTTCCATCCAGTTTATTCACCAAAACTGTTGGAGCAGACCAAGGGCTAGACGATGGCACAATAATATTTTCTTTTAACATCTCATCCAGCTCCTTGCGCACCTTGTCCACATAGGGTCCGGTTACTCTGTATGGGGTTACTGCCTGCAGGGGTGCATCTGCAGTATCTATTCTATGCATCACTCCCTTAGCTACCCCAGGCTTGTTTGAAAAGACCTGTTGATACTTAGTAACCAACATCTTTAGTTCCTCTGCTGTTCTAGGGTGAGTGCAGGGCTGATCTTCACCTCCTCTAGGTTGAACTTAACTTCACCCCTACCTTCCCAATAAGGCAAGTCATGTTCTTCCTTATCAGCAGCTTTCATTGCAAAAAGCGCTCTCTTTTCCTCTCTATAATATGGTTTAATTGCATTCACATGAACTACCCTCCTGCCCAGATGTTCATCTCCTTCAATTATATAATTAAGATCGCTCATTTTAGAAATGATCCTATAAGGTCCTGCCCGGTTCAATTGTAGTTTGTTCCCCTTGATGGGCCTCAACATCAGCACCTCATCTCCAGGGTTAAAATGTCGTTCCCTAGCCTTTTTATCATACCAGACTTTTTGTTTGACTTTCTGTGCTTGCAGGTTTTCAGCAGCTAACTCTAAATTTCTTTTTATTTATTTATTTACAATATTTTTTAGCCGCACCATTGCCAGTGAGGTTGTTCATTAAAGTGTCTATGTATGAGACTACATTCTGAGGATCTTCTTCTATGATCTGTTCCCAATTCTGCCTAATCAGATCAAGTGGTCCTCTCACTTTCCTCCCGAATAACAGTTCAAATGGACTGAACCCTGTACTATCTTGTGGTACTGATCTGTATGCATATAGCAATAATTGCAATTTCTGGTCCCAGTTACAGTGGGGTCTTGACTTGAGAACTTAATCCGTATTGGAAGGCGGTTCTCAAGTCAAAAAGTTCTCAGGTCAAATCTGCATTTCCCATAGGAATGCATTGAAAACCATTTGATCTGTATCTGCTCTTTTCCGTCCATATAAACTAACGGGAAGCTGCTATTCTGCCTTCGACCACTACAGGGAGATATTTTGTTTCTTTTTTTCTTAGGTCAAGAAAGGTTCAGGGAAGGCAGGGAAAATACAGTCCAGGCAGTCCAGTACCAGGCAGTCCGAAGACTGTCTCCCAATCCACTCTCTAAACGCTGGGAGGAGTGAGGAAGCAGACAGGCACCCTTTTCACTGGCCAACAGTTAACTGAAAGTTCAAATTTTGCACTTTCCCTGCCTCCCATGTGGGTTTTTTTAGTTCTTAACTCAAATCTAAGTATGTAAGTCAAGTCAGTATTTTCCTATGAGAGTGGTTATTAAGTCAAAATGTTCTTAACTCAAGCCGTTCTTAAGTCAAGACCTCACTGTATTTGGGTTTTCTGCTAAATAAGCTCTAATCATTCTCATCAGGGTTCCATTAAATTTCTCTGTTAACCCATTTGTCTGCGGGTGATATGGGGAAGTTTCTAGATGTTTAATACCACAAATCTGCCATAGTCTCTTCATAAGTTTGGAAGTAAAGGATGGTCCTAAGTCAGTTACAATCTCTGAAGCAAAACCCATTCTACTCATATAGCTCAACAGTGCATCAGCCACTGTATGGGTCTCAATGTTATTTAAAGGTATAGCCTCAGGATATCGTGTGGCATGATCTACAATAGTGAGAATAAATCTGTTTCCCCTTTTTGTGACCTTAGGCAACGCCCCTATAATGTCCACGCCAATGCATTTAAAAGGTGTAGAGATTACGGGTAATGGACACAACTTAGCCTTAGTTCTGTCACGGTTATTACCCTGTCTCTGGCAAACATCGCATCTCTGGCAGAAATTTTTAATCTGCTTTCCTATCTCTGGTCAATAGAAGTTTTGAGTTATTCTCTGCTTGGTTTTATTTATCCCTAAATGTGCAGCAAATATATCAGAATGTCCCCTTTCTAAAATCATTTGGCGATATTTAACAAGCACTACCAACTGGCTTCGAATCCCATCTCCCCCTTTTGAGATGTTCATCAGTGTTTCTCTATACAGTAAACCCTGCTTAATATGGAACCTTTCAGGGGTTTCAGGGGTTAACTCCATTCCTGACACTTTCTCAAAACAACATTTTAAAGTGGGATCTGCTTGCTGTTCCTGGGAAAATATACTGCTTTGGGGTATCTCAAGTGAGAATGCCTCAGTTTGTTGTATATTTTCATTTTCTTCCTCCTGAATGTCAGTAACTTTTTCAGCTGCCTCTGTTTGATCTTGTTGTGAACGTGTAAGAACTAACACTCTCTTAACATGCTCAGAGAGGTCTGTCCCAATAAGTACAGCTGAAGGTAGTTGCGAGGAAATTCATATGCGCCAATTTCCCTGCCAGCCCTTATAACGAACTAACACTTCAGCTACAGGCAAAATAACTATTTCTTCCCCTATTCCTTTAATTGTCATACTTTCATTTGGTATTATGTATTTTTGTGGTATGATATCAGGATGATATCATAATCATAAAGCGAGGCACCACTGTATTAATGTAAAGGCAGCATACATGCCTCACAGATAGTACCCACAGTGCAAATAAACAGAACACGTTGTAAGACTATAAATAGATTAAAGGTGACTAGCACAAATACCTCTGGATAGACTTGTATGAATATTGTTAGAGTTGATACTTTATTAGGCTGTTATAATATTGCCAAATTTTCTGCATTTTTGTGAAAAAACACAAAAATTATGGCAAATTTAAAGCAAAGTTTAAAGATATTTAACAATAACAACAACAGCCCCGGACTTTTGTGCAATTCGGTAGGCTTAATTTCTTCTAAGGAGCTCCCATGTCTCCAAATTGTGGACACATTCTAGATGGACGGTATAAAAATCTAATAAATAAAGAAATAAAATAATATAGGTTGCAAAAAAGTTGTGGCCATTTGGGGTTCTTTTTGTGCAAATCAATATTAGGTACAAAATTTCAGATTAGCACATTTTGTTTGGATTCAGGACCAAATCCAAGTTCCTAAGCTGAAGTATCATTGCACAGGCCTAAAAACAGCACACAGGTGATATTTATCCCCATGGTGCACTCTGCCCATTTTGCATTCAGCCCATCACATTAATGAATGAGCCTGTGATATTCTGATGACATTCCTTCATATATTGTGGAGGTGCTAGAAAGTATGACGATTTTAGCTAAAGGTTTTTAGTTAGTGAAGTTTAAATGCAAAACCTAGGGGTTTTTTTTCGCTAGCATTGTGGCCCTTGGAATATCCCAATGCCACAAAATTGTCCCCCAAACTTGCCATAGTTGCTCATTGCAACCTAAAGTATCCTCACTAATGTCTGTTTTCTTCCTTTCTTTTGAAAAGTGCTGAGAGGATGGTCATTTTATTTCATCTTTTAGGATTCATCAGTTATAAGAAGTCTTGAAGAATATTTCATTGTCTACAAGGTTATCAAAATGTTGTACATCTAGATCAAGAATTTAGTTAACATTATTCTGGAGCACAGAATGCTGTCCTCTGGAGATGCCAGCCACAGAGACTGGCGAAACATTAGGAAGAACAACTTTCAGAACACGGCCAAAGAGTCCAAAAAACCCACAACAACCATTAGATCCCAGCCGTGAAAGCCTTCGCGAATACATTAAATTAAAATACATTTCAGTTATACAGTCATGTGAAAAACAAAGTACACCCTCTTTCAGTTCTATGGTTTTACATATCAGGACATAATAAAAATCATCTGGTCTTTATCAGGTCTGAAAATTAGACAAATACAACTTCAGATGAGCAACAACACATGACATATTATACCATGTCATGATTTATTTTATAAAAATAGAGCCAAAATGTAGAAACCATGTGTGAAAAACGTAAGTACACCTTATGATTCAATAGCTTGAAGAACACATTTAGCAGCAATAATTTTAAGTAATCATTTTCTGTATGACTTTAACAGTCTCTCACATCATTATGGAGGAATGTTGGCCCACTCTTCTTTACAATGTTGTTTCAGTTCATTGAGGTTTGCAGGCATTTGTTTATGCACAGCTCTCTTAAAGTGCCACCACAGCACTTCAGTTGGGTTGAGGTATGGACTTGGACTGGGCCATTGTAACACCTTGATTCTTTTCTTTTTCAGCCATTCTGTTATAGATTTTCTGGTGTGCTTGGGATCATTGTTCTGTTGCATGACCCAATTTAGGTCAGGCTTTAGCTGTCGGACAGATGGCTTCACATTTGACTCTAGAATACTTTGGGATACAGATGAATTCATGGTTAACTCAATGACTGCAAGATGCCCAAGTCCTGTAGCTGCAAAACAAGCCCAAATCATCACCCCTCCACCACCTTGCTTGACAGTTGGTATGAGGTGTTTGTACTGATATGCTGTGTTTGGTTTCTGCCAAACATGATGCTGTGCATTATGGCCAGACATTTCCACTTTGGTCTTGTCTGTCCAAAGGACGTTGTTCCAGAAATCTTATGGTTTGTCCAGATGCAACTTTTCAAATGTAAGCTGTGCTGCCATGTTCTTTTTAGAGGGAAATGGCTTTCTCCTGGCAACCCTTCCAAACAAACCATGCTTGTTCAGCCTTTTTCTAATTGTACTGTCATGAACTTCAACATTTCACATTCTAACTAAGACCTGTAGAGACAGATGTGACTCTTAGGTTCTTTTTACAATTTCTCTGAGAATTGCACACAGCTGAATGCTCCAGACCAACAAACTGCTAAAACTTTGACTTTTATTAAGGTGGTCACACTTGCTGATGATTATTTACACAAGAGCATTTGGTTAGCAGCACCTGGCTGCTACTTAGCTCTTAATTCCTATGAAAGCAGTAAAGGTGTGCTTAGTTTTTCTACACATGGCTTCTCCATTTTGGCTTTATTTTTGTAAAATAAATCCTGACACAGTGTAATGTGTCATGCATTGTTATTCATCTGAGGTTGTATTTACCTAATTTTCAAACCTGCTAAGAAATAGGTGATTTTTATTATGTCCTGATACCAAAAACCAAGGTTTCTTCTAAGCTGGGCATATCTGCGAGCCTCTGCCTCCCTCCATGCAGCTGTCTTCCCCCTCTGCACAGCAGTCACGTTAGGTTCCAGTCATGCCGGAACCCTGTGCACGTGGTAGTGGAGTCATGGACACACACAGGAGCAAAGTTGCAAGAAAGAGACACAGAGCCCTGCCGAGCGGAGCTGAAAGTTAGAGGGTACATTGCCTAAAACCATAGAATTTCACATGACTGCACAGTGGTGCCTCGCTTAACGAGCGCACCGTTTAACAATGAATCTGCACAGCGACACATTTTTTGCGATCACTTTTGCAATTGCATTGCGATGTTTTAGATAGGGAAAACATCGCTTTGCAATGATCAGTAAGCGTTTCACTTACCGATTTTCGAATAGTGATTTTTTAAAAACAGCTGATCGGTGGTTCCAAAATGGCCAACGGTAGAAAAAATGGCCGCCCGCAGCGTTTTTGCGCCGTGTCCTCGCTTACCGGGCAGCGAAAATGGCGGCCAGATGGAGGATTTCCGCATAGCGGTGAGTTTTTCCCCCATAGGAACGCATTAAATGTGTTTTAATGCGTTCCTATGGGTTTTTTTCCCCCTGCATAGTGACGAATCCGGATAGCGATGATTTTTTTCGCACAGATTATCGGCGCTATGTGGGCCACCACTGTACTTCTTTTTTACATTTTAAGGCTTCCTAGTCCAGGGTAATAAAATATGTTCTTAATGGTGAATGCACTGCGCTGTGGAATTCAGCTTTGTTGCAATGTACTTATTTAATTATGTTAGAGATGGGAAACATGTGAACAGCACGTACCTCCTTGTTCATTTTTGGATACTGCCACCATACTGTATCTGGTACTGTCATATCTGGTAATGCCACTGTAAAAAGAGAGGCGTGGGGGGTGGGGAAGCAGGATCTTTCTTTAAAAACAAGGGGATAGGAAGTGTCTTGCTTTATGACAGAATAACATTCCTGGAAACCTCCCAGAGGTACAGTTCTGCTGTAAGAGAACTTGTACAGTGCATTCTACCAAAACCACTAAAGTTGCCCATCACTGATTTCCAGTACTGTATTGGCGATAGTAAAGCCTCAAAGCAGGTGGGATAATGTAACTGAAGAGTGTTCATGGAGCAAAATAATTTTGTAGTCTAGGTTGTGTTAGAGAAAAAGGTGTTATCAGTTTGAGTGACATTAAAGCTTCATGCTTTTTTTGATGAAGTTCTAGGTAGTAGGGAACCCAGGATGAAATCATGTTTCTTAGTATAGTAGGCCCATCAAATCAGTAGGGGTGGTGAATCCTCTCAATGAGTTCCATTGATTCAATTGACTTATTCTAATTATGTCTTAGTTTGCAAAGCAACAGGATTTTGTCTATGGAGACTGAAGAAAAGGATAACAGATACCTAAGCAATTACCTTGAAGGGAGGTTTAACTAAAAATCACAAACAAGAGAGGGCAGAAAAAATACCAGAGGGGAGCTCTAAAGAAATTCAACAGTTTTTAAGAAGAGGAAAAATAATGTGTTGTACTATGCAGTGCATGGGATAGAGGGGAGCGTTAAGCATGGGTGTTCAAAACATAAGGTAGCCAAGACAGACAAAACAAAGAAGGTAGTATCCCGAAAATAATAAAGCTGAGGAAACAATGGATAATAGAGACATGAAATTGAAAAAGGACTAAAGAAAACGTGGATATGACTTGAAGCAAAAGTTGTCAAATAGGAGTGTGTGTTTTTAATGCAGAGATCAAAAGGTCTACTTTAATAGGGATTTTGCATATATTATGGATTATTTTGTTAACTAACAGCACAGCATCAGTTCTTCAGAATTATAAAATAACTTAGAGAGTACAGTAGTAAGATACCAGTAGTTGGTATAATGCAGTGCTAATCAAGAGGGTGTAAGGTTAAGCTTCATTAATTGTTGCCGGATTGTGCCTTTTTGTTCTCTTATGCCCTAGAGAACAGAAGAAGAGAGAGAAAGACAGGTCAGATGAATAGAACCTAATTTTGTTTGTGCATCTGTCAAAGAAGACAGAACAATGCAGCAGTTGACAGAAGGACCAGAAATTCCTAAAAGATATGAAGAATATGCTTTCTGGTGTAGAAATGCAAAATTTACTGCATATAATAAAAAATACCATTCTTCCTGTGGTTCAAAGTTGTGGAAGTGCATACTGTTTTAATTGCAATAAGCCTTTCCCCCAGTCTTTTTGTTTACAAGTCCTTGATGAACTCTGCTGATGCTAAGAAAGTGATTTATATAAAATATGAATTCAAAGAACACAATCATTTCGTGCGCTCTTGCAAACAAAAAAAACCCACACAGAGCCTGCCTTATTCAGTTTCTTGCAATTCTAATATATATATTGGCATGCTTGTGGGAGCATGAGATATATTCTTATTATCTTATCTTTAACTGTATGAGACACATACACAACATTTATTCCACAGTTTGCCGGTGTGCGTTTGCATCTTGGAATGAGACAGAAAGAAACAGGACTCAAGCTCTCTACAGATCTCTGTTTGAGCAGGCACTTTGATCATGTGTGGAATGATTCTAAACTTTCATTTCTATAAAAATTCTAGAAATAGTAGTTAAGACTATCATTAAACTGCTGTTAAGCAGATTGAAGAGACTCTTCTTGCATCTAAGGAAATGTCCTTTTCTTTTTTGCTGATTGTTTGAAATACAGTGGTGCCTCACTTAACGAGCACCCCGGTTAATGACGAAATCACATAGCGATTTGTTTTTTGTGAACGCAAAAACGATTGCATTGCGATGTTTTAAATGGGAAAAAATCGCTTTGCGATGATCGGAAAGCTGTTTCGCTTACCGATTTTTGCATAGCGATGTTTTCCCAACAGCTGATCGGCAGTTCCAAAATGGCCACCGGGTAAAAAACATGGCCGCCCGCTTTGTTTTGGGACGGATTCCTCACATACCGGGCAGCGAAAATGGCTGCCGTATGGAGGATTTTCGCTTAAAAGTAAGTTTTTTGCCCATAGGAATGTATTGAAGGGGTTTCAGTGCATTCCTATGGGCTTTTAAAAATCGCTTAGCAATGTTTTCGGTTAGCGGCGATTTTTGCTGCACCGATTAACATCGCTATGCGAGGCACCACTGTATATAGAAGAATTTAGGGTATTACAGGTTTTTCCCCATCAGTATTCAGAGTAGCATGAATAGTATTTATTTGCTTACTATATTTATGTCCAGCTTTTTCCCATTGATCTCATAGTGGCATAAGTGTTTTTCTCTCTATTTTTCTGTTTACTTAAAAAATTACACCACCTTTCTGCTTAAAAAGGACCTAATATAGTCCTTTACATCATTAAAGGACGTTTAAAAGCTAAAAACACTAAGTATACAAATATTAAAAATAACCAAATACCACACTAAAATGGTAAAAAATTTAACACCAAATACTGATTTAAAGCAACAAGGAATAACATTCCATTTAAAACTTCTCTCAGATAGCAAGCCCCTAAGGGAAAGCCTGTCCACTTCAGGCAAAGATGGGGCCAACCTGAGCTCCTGTACGAGACAGTTTCAAAGTGTGTGTGCAGTGACAGGGAACACTCTCTTCTGTATCCACACCAGATGTATTTGTGAAGTTAGTTATTTAAGGCTTACAGCTATCTTGCAAAGTAGTTTAAACTGATGGATAGTGGTCACTCGTTGACATTCATGGCTGAATAGCCATTCTTAATTTAACATTAGACATCACCTCACACTGACATATATCTTAGAAGCAGTAATAACTCAGAAATATTCACATATTGGCTGAAACCATATTGCCCAGCTGGTTGTTGTGGGTTTTTTGGGCTCTTTGGCCGTGTTCTGAAGGTTGCTCTTCCTAACGTTTTGCAAGTCTGTGAACAGCATCTTCAGTGGACAGGAGTCAGAACTCCTATCCTCTGAAGATGCCGGCCACAGAGACTGTCGAAACATTAGAAAAAACAACCTTCAGAACATGGCCAAAGAGCCCGAAAAACCCACAACAACAATCTGATCCTGGCTGTGAAAGCCTTCGAGAACCTATTGCTTAGTTTAATAATATTCCTGTCCCTCCATGATATAGGAGTTGAGATAGTGTTTCAGGATGCTGTAAAATATTTTGAAGTAGTCATTTATTGTATGCATTATATGTTATTGTGTAACATCTGCCTGTCTTCTCACTCATGGTGGTGGGCACAAACCAAATAATCATCAGCATTGCTTCTTTGTGATAGCAGGCAAAACTCTCTGGAAATTCAAAGAAGTGCTGCCCTACTAGAGGTAAGGGGTGAAGATATTTAAGTAGAGAGTGGAGCAAAGTGCTGGATAGCTCAGTGATTTAGGTCTCGGGCTGCAAGTTTGGGAGTTCGATTCCCCACTGTGCCTCCCTGTCAGGGGCTGGACTTGATGATCCATAGGGTCCCTTCCAGCTCTGCAGTTCTAAAATGATGGTGAAAATAGAATGGATTTTGTCATAGTGTTTTTCATTGCTTAGGATCTTTGGTCACTGCTGTCACAGAGAGACAAAAGACATAACATTACCAGGTGTATCCCCCATTGTGTTAGAAAAGATAAAACAAAGGAAAGCTTAGGGAGATAAATGAATGCTTACATGGGATTTATAATAGTGATAATCTCTTCCAGAACAATGGACTGCAACTGCATTGAATTGTTTTTGCAGTGTAATTGACATAAAGTGATCTTTATGTCAATTAGACTGCTGCAGGTGTTACTGAAAAAAAATGAAGGTGTTTTCATTGAATGTGCCACCTGGGAAACTTAATTTAAACCAGATTATGGAGCCCTGTAAATATGTATAACTGCAAAATGCATTTATGTGACATTTGTCTAAAAGGAGATATTTAAAATTAACAAGTGTTAATGTTTTAAATAAATAATTAAATGACAACTGACTTATTAGAAGGAGTAAAATTGATTCTTGCTTATAAAAACATTGTGGTGATAATTTTACCTCTGCATTAATACTTTATCATGAAGGGATACAGATATAGTAAGTTGAAAAGTACACTCATATACTTGTTTGCACAGAAGTAGGTTTCACTATATTCAGTGGATATGACTCAAGGAAAACTGTCAATGTTGCTGCACTCCCAAAACAATAGTGCAATCATGCACATTGCTGCTTCATAGTAATGATTGGAGAGCTGTTGTTTTTTAGAATATCAAAGTGCCTTGTGGCTCCTTAAAGATTTTCAAAGTTTTATTTAGAATCTGCAAATGTAGAAGCCTGAAGTAAATAATAAAAGTGATCAATCCTTAAAGTGTCACAGGACTTTTTATTGTTTTTGCTGCAACATACTAACCTGGCTAGCTTCTTGGAATTGTTAGACACATCTTCTCTCTGTTGCTTTTGCCACTTTTTCTTAAAAAGTAAGAAACTTTGTGAGCAGCAAAAAACTGCATCTGGAAGAGTTAACTTTCTAGAGGGCAAAGGAAAGCTTTATATTGGAAATGGGGGTTCTTTCTGTCTGGAACTGCATAACATGCAAACAAACAGTTTAGGATAGTTAGGGAAACACATGGCTTACTCTCTAATGTCCCAATGATAGAAACTCCTGAAAAGAGGTTACAGTGGGTACAGGGCTAAGCTTAGTAGGAGAGAACACTTAGCATAAAGTGAAATATCAAACATGAAGAAACAGCGAAGTGGCCAAAAATATTACTTTAATACATGGTGCACAACTTTAAAGCATTTAAAGGATTTTGTGCATCTATTATTATAATCATTGGCAAAGTATTTTGAAATGTGTCTGTATTGTATGCATATTTCTCATGTAAGAGTTGAGGTAACCTTAAGGTAACCTTGTGATTCTATGGCAGAGGTTAGATTTGAATTGAGATCTTTCTGATTCACATATCAGTCTCAGCTGTTATAACACACCACCTCTTACTTAGTCTATGTTTGGTACTCTGAGTCGTGCTCCTGCTCTACTTCTGGGTCAGTGCATCAAAATCAAGATTGGGTGTCTTGCAAAGGTACACTCTAGCATGCTAATTGCACTTTGGCAACTCATTCCATAGAAATAGGATGCCAGATCCATTAGAAAGACACTAGGCATTCAGAAAACATGCAACACATTATCTCACGCACATAATTGACAGGGATGCCTATTAGCACAACACTTGGTCATCTGCAAAGGCTCTACAAGCTTTTCATCTGATTAGCAAGTTAGCATCAATAGGTAGAATGCCCATATAGCAGTACAAAGCAAAAACAAACCAGAAAAACAAAATGAACCAAACTCTGGCAAGTTGTAGCTTTGTGCAAATGTATAGTGCTATACTTGCACAGATATAAATACACCCAAGCTGTAAATTTATAAAATTCAACAGTCATTAGAACAAAATCTATAATATTTATGTGTATGTGCTTTTAAAAGGTCTTTATTTTATAATTAGAATAAGTTGTGCCACGTAATTACATTTTGAATTATAATCCCCATACTCTGCTTAGTCAATGTACTTTTGCACAAGTGGATAGCAATACTGTAGTTTGGGAATGGAACAGATTCAAATACTGCTGGCATTAGGAAAATGATGTACAAAAAGCAGGATTTCAGTTATTGTTTATAAAGCTTCCTATTAATTCTACAAAATAAAACATCAGGATTCTGCAAAAACATTTAACTGGTGGATGAAATTGAATATAACCATGATTTTATTGTTTCATTTAATAGCTTAGTAGGCACTTCTGCATTGTATGATGTGCTCATTGGAATATTGATGTCAAAATAGTATGGTACTGCTACTTTAAATCTACTGCTGTCCTTTCTTCTTCCATGTACTCCAAAGGAAAAAAATCAGGCTGGCGTTTTTTTCATTCTGGGTACCATTATTAATTAGATATGGCTATCATACCAGAACAGGAGCGAGGAAGAAAGTGTCTCTATTTCTTCTCTATTTTGTGTGTGCATGTTTTCTGGAATAAAGTACATGTTAGTTTTTAGATTAGTTGAAGGTGGGTAATGATTTGGTTATAAGTCAGAATTTAATTATGTGCCATACTCTAGGGACTCTAGAATGGGACTGGAAAATATATTGTTGATTAACCAAGCAGTTGCCTCAGTGGGAAATGATAATATAAGGGCAGATGCTTCATTTACAGTCACAGACTAATCCTGGTTAGCTAGCCATATGCAAGCCTTTAATTGACCTCACTTCTGAATTATGTATCTCTACCAAAAAAAAAAAAATCCTTTTTCTGAGTGTGGAATTACCCTGCCCCCACCTAGTCCTTTGAGAGCAGAAGACTGCATTCAGTGTTCAATGAGTAGCAGTCAGGAAGAATCTTAACTAACTTCCATGCAAAATTGTGATAATTTTTTAAAATTTATTTTGACGTTATGGTTTGGGAATAGGCATGAAAGTGAACTTTAAACAGGGAAATACACTTGTTACACCAAAAAAAGAAATCATGATTATTCATAATTGACAGGAACTTGAGGATAGAACAATCCCTTCTCCTTAGCCCTGGCAGAGTTTTATCCAAATCAGGAACCACTATGCAGGTAAGCCCCCTTCATGGATTGCTGCCTTGTCATGGCGAAGGGGCTTGAGTAATTCAGAGAAGCTATGGGCTATGCCGTGCAGGGACACCCAAGATGGACAGGTCATAGTGGAGAGTTCTGATTAAATGTGATCCACCTGGAGCAGGAACTGGCAAGCCACTCCAGTATCTTTCCCAAGAAAAGTCCATGGACAGAAACAAAAGGCTAAAAGATACCATGCTGGAAGATGAGCCCCTCAGGTCGGAAAGCATCCAGCATGCTATTGAGGAAGAGGTGAGGACAAGGACAGAGCTAATGAAGTGGTAGGGCCAAAGCCGAAAGGACGCTCAGCTGTGGACGTGCCTGGAAGTGAAAGGAAAGTCCAATGCTGCAAAGAAAAATACGGCATAGGAACCTGGAATGTAAGATCTATGAACCTTGGTGAGCTGGATGTGGTCAAACAGGAGATGGCAAAAATAAACATTGACATCTTGGGCATCAGTGAACTAAAATGGACAGGAATGGGTGAATTCAATTCAGACGATTACCATATCTACTATTGTGGGCAAGAATCCCGTAGAAGAAATGGAATAGCCCTCATAGTCAACAGAAGAGTGGGGAAAGCTGTACTGGGCTACAATCTCAAAAATGATAGAATAATTTCAGTACGAATCCAAGGCAGACCTTTCAACATCAGAGCAATCCAAGTTTATGCACCAACCACCAAGGCTGAAGAGGCTGAAAATGACCAATTCTATGAAGACTTACAACACCTTTTAAAACTGACACCAAAGAAAGATGTTCTTCTCATCATAGGGGACTGGAATGGTAAAGTAGGGAGTCAAGAGATAAAAAGAACAACAGGTAAGTTTAGCCTTGGAGTTCAAAACGAAGCAGGGCAAAGGCTAATAGAATTTTGTCAAGAGAACAAGATGGTCATCACAAACACTCTTTTCCAACAACACAAAAGGTGACTCTACACATAGATATCACCAGATGGGCAATACCAAAATCAGATTGATTATATTCTCTGCAGCCAAAGATGGAGAAGCTCTATACCACTGGTTCTTAACCTTGGGTTACTCAGGAGTTTTGGACTGCAACTCCCAGAAGCCTTCACCACCAACTGTGCTGGCTGGGGTTTCTGGGAGTTGCAGTTCAAAAACATCCAAGTAACAAAGGTTAAGAACCACTGTTCTATACAGTCAGCAAAAACAAGACCTGGAGCTGATTGTGGCTCTGATCATCAGCTTCTTATAGCAAAATTCAAGCTTAAACTGAAGAAAGTAGGAAAAACCACTGGGCTAGTCAGGTATAATCTAAACCAAATCCCTTATGAATACACAGTGCAAATGAAGAGCAGATTTAAGGAACTCGATTTAATGGACAGAGAGCCTGAAGAACTATGGATGGAGGCTCGTAACATTGTACAAAAGGCAGGAACAAAAACCATCCCAAAGAAAAGGAAATGCAAGAAAGCAAAGTGGCTGTCCAATGAGACCTTACAAATAGCAGAGAAGAGTAGGGAAACAAAATGCAAGGGAGATAAAGAAAGTTACAGAAAATTGCATGCGGACTTCCAAAGAACAGCAAGGAGAGACAAGAGCGTCTTCTTATATGAACAATGCAAAGAAATAGAGGAAAATAATAGAAAGGGAAAAACCAGAGATCTGTTCAAGAAAATTGGAGATATTAAAGGAACATTTTGTGCAAAGATGGACATGATAAAGGACAAAAATGGCAAGGACCTAACAGAAGCAGAAGACATCAAGAAGAGGTGGCAATAATACACAGAGGAATTATACAGTACTAGGAAGATCTGGATGTCCTGGGCAACCCAGATAATGTGGTTGCTGACCTTGAGGAAGACATCCTGGAGAGTGAAGTCAAGTGGGCCTTAGAACGTTTGTCTAACAACAAGGCCAGTGGAGGTGATGACATCCCAGTGGCACTATTAAAAATCTTAATAGATGACACTATTAAGGTGCTACACTCAATATGCCAGCAAGTTTGGAAAACTCAGCAGTGGCCAGAGGATTGGAAAAGATCAGTCTACATCCCAATCTCAAAGATGGGCAGTGACAAAGAATGCTCCAACTACTGTACAGTTGCACTCATTTCACATGCTAGCAGGGGCACGCTCAAAATCCTTCAAGGTAGGCTTCAGCAGTATGTGGACCTAAAAGTCCCAGAAGTACAAGCTGGATTTTGAAGGGGCAGAGGAACTAGAGACCAAATTGCTCACATGCGGTGGATTATGGAGAAGGCCAATGAGTTCCAGAAAAACATCTACTTCTGCTTCATTGACTACGCAAAAGCCTTTGACTGTGTCGACCACAGCAAACTATGGCAAGTCCGTAAAGAAATGGGAGTGCATGACCACCTTATCTATATCCTGAGAATTCTATATGTGGGACAGGAAGCAACAATTAGAACTGGATATGGAACAACTGATTGGTTCAAAATTAGAAAAGCAATACGACAAGGGTGTATATTGTCCCCCGGCTTATTTAGCTTATATGCAGAATACATGATGTGAAACGCCGGACTGGATGAACCCCAAGCCAGAATTAAGATTGGTGGAAGACATATCAACAGTCTCTGATATGCAGATGATACCACCCTGATGGCAGAAAGTGAGTAGGAGGGTGAAAGTGGAGAGTGCAAAAAATGTTCTAAAGTTCAACATCAAAAAAACTAAGATCATGGCCACTGGTCCCATCACCTCCTGGCAAATAGAAGGGGAAGATATGGAGGCAGTGACAGATTTTACCTTCTTGGGCTCCATGATCACTGCAGATGGTGACAGCAGCCCCGAAATTAAAAGACGCCTGCTTCTTGGGAGGAAAGTGATGATAAACCTAGACAGCATCTTTAAAAGCAGAGACATCACCTTGCCGACAAAGGTCCGTATAGTCAAAGCTTGTCAAGGATAATTTCACACTGTGGCAGAAGAAGGTCTATGGTAATCAGCAGCCATACTTTATAGGTGTGCAAAATGCTGAGTCATGCAGCCTAGGATGGTGCAATGTCCACACTGATTGGCTGTACTCAAATGTTTCTACAGCAGTGGTCCCCAACCTTTTTAGCCCTGCAGAGTGGCTGGAGAAGGCAGGGCACCCTCCTCCGCTCATGCGCTTGGGCGATGGCATGTGTGCGCACTTGTGCGCATGTATGAAGGGTGGTGTAGTGCTTGTGGGGGGCACGCGTGCTTGTGCGCCTACGTAAAAGGCAGTGCTGTTCTCGTGCAGGCATGTGCACACTTGTGCGTATGCGCAAAGGACGATGTAGCTCTCATGCAGGCGTGTGCACTCTTCTGTGCATCTGTAATGAGCAGCGCTCATGTGGGCGCTCGCACGCAGGCGCAAACAGGTTGTGCTGGGGTGAGTGCATACAGGGGGCCGGGCGGGAGGTCTGTCTCCGCTGCATGGTCCGGCTCAGGCCATGAACCGGCACTGAGCCACGGACCTGGGGTTGGGGACCTCTGTTCTACAGCATTTTGTTTCACCATCTGTGCTACATCAGACTGTTCAGCTGAAGGAGATGATTGGACTCTTTTACAAACTTTGACTCATCAATTTACCACAGAGCTAATCTAGGCGTGTCAATAATACTTAACTCTGTGATCCTGTGCATAACTTTTTGAGTTTCCCTGTGAGATCAGTATGTCTTTAAAAAAAAACTAAACAGGGTTATTAATAATAGCACTACAGAACTGGCAAGACACTTGGAGATTATGTAGTCCATCCCCTATTTCATAGCTGAAAATCCTGTAAGGGAATCTTCTGCTGTTCCCAGCAGAGGCTACTCTCATCAAATACTGTAGCTGTTCAGACTTTGCTTGAAGACCTCCAGTGAAGGACTTCTTTCCCAACTTTATGAGTAATTGGCTCTGCTGTCATGCTTCAGTTGTCAGTAAACTCTTAGATAACATCTTATTTTAAAGACAAAGGTGAGGTAAGAATATTTTAAATAAATAAATGCTTTGCAGAAATCATCATGTCTGTAACATTACCACAGTCCACACTATGTTAGTCACCCACTCAGAAGAAAATATTAATCTGGCAGGATTTATTATTGGGAGATCTATTCTGTCTTCTACTACTCACAGCATTATTATCAAGGTGCCTACAAACCGACTCCTTTATAACCTGTTCAAGTATCTTCCTTGATTTTGAAGTCAAACTGCACTTTTCCCTTTTAAAGAATGTAAGAACAATTAACCTGTCAGTTGTCTTATCTGACCTTACCTTTGTAGGATTACAGACTGAATTCATAAGAGTACATCAGCAAGTACCTCTAGTACCTAAAGTGAAATACAAATACTGCAATTTGTCATGTATTAATAATCTTATTAATAATCTTATTTAATTTTAATCCTTAAAATATTTTATAAAAACAGTCCGTCAAAAATGTCTTCTTTTTTTCCAGGAGCTTCCATTGCCTTTGTTGAATACCTCTGCCAATGAAATGGATGAACAAGCAAGAGCTGCCAAAAACTGTAAGCATGATTCTCAGGAGTCCATGACAATAGCCTGGCGTTACCAGAACATCCCAAAATTTGAGGTATGTGCTGTCATATATAATGTTGAATTGTGGATATTTATTTAACAGTATTACTGGTTGAGTAAGTATAACTAAGTATAACACTAAGCAACAATTCTAAAAAATATAGAAGTATAATCAACCCCTGTGTTTGCTGTCTAATGTTACTGCAAGGGTCAGAGAATGTTCATATCTTCATCACATGTTGATTGTCCACTGTAAGTGACTTCCTATACATTTTCTGGTTTTGGAAGAAATGCCAGAAGAGACCATTTAAAGGAAGAATTAAAAACTTCAAAAAACTTCTGAACATCGCCTTATTTTCTACTGATTCACCACATATAGCCTCCCTTTGCATTAATGTATCCGCCTATATAGGTTTAGGGATACTGATTTTCCATGTTGATATGCACTGCTGTCTTAAGCAGGTCATACTGTTATCTGCAATAAGAATTATAAATATTAAATATACGTGCTTCAGACTTTGACCTCTTAGTTCCACACATTTCCAAGAATTGTCTTTTTTTGTTTATATCAGGTTGTATTCTAAATTTATCTGAGCATAGACATCTTGTTGTGTGTTAAATGAATGGCATGTGGGATATCCTTCTATTGGAAACACTGAATTGAATCAGGCTGTTGACTTGCTTATCCATGTGCGTAATATGTAAAGTAAGCACTTGAGATTATATCAGCTTCACTGTCATTATAAACTAATTGTTATGAAGGAACATGTAAAAAACCAAGTCCAGTGGCTAGTTCTACAGAGTTTACAGATAGTATTTTTTTAGTTATATTTCTCCCAAGGCTAGCAATTTTATTGCCTGAAATAACAGTATGGTCAAATCTGTAAAATAAAATGGAATATTTTGGTGTACTCAGTCCTACACATTTGTTGTTATGTAGTCTGATGTATATGTCGTCTACTGCCTGGTAGGTTTGGCTTTATATTAAAGAATATAATTGGAATATGTCAAACTGATTTTACAGGGCTTGGCATGTTTGGTTTTCATGAAATTTCACAGACATGGCTATGAATCTGTATAACACAGAAGATTTATGTATGATGACATGTCAAATCAAATACCCTCCAGGCTGACCATGCAAGCTCATCAATTTTATTAACATGAAACTTGATGTATCATACTGAACCATCATAACGTATAATTTATACTTACATAGAAATCATTGTGTTCATAAGTGGAAAATCGGGGAACTTACTGATACTACATCCTGTTGGAAACTGTCATATTTTTGTGAAGTAGCATGAAATTTCCCAGTTTGATCGAATAGTATGCCATACAGTATTCATCTGTTAAGGTATAGAAGTATTTGGTGAAAATTGATCTAACATGCAATCTAATTGAAGATGGTTGTTGTCGAGCAACAGCTTTGTTTACTACACTGAGGTTAGTGGTGGGAAATGCAAATAACTGCAAGTGAAAATCCTCTGTGTATTATCATTGTAGATACTTAGCCTCCTGGCAAAATTGCTTATTGTGGGCAGTTGCTGTAAGTCATATCCCCTGACAGGTGCACATAAAATCCCAGTATTTGTCACATTCCTTTTTCTAGAGGAACAGAAAACAACTATAAGTTTGTTGCTTGTTTTTCTGACACTTGTCATCAGTTCTGCCCGGTAGTCCCTTCTTCTCTCCTTGTTGAGCAGCACTGGGATCAAGGCTGCACTCTGGTGTTTTTTTTTTAAAATATACCCTTGTGGTAGCAACTCAAACCCCAAGTGTCAGAGGAAGAATTCAATTAGGCATAAGGGCTGCCACTGTCTGAAAAGGACGACTGTCATGCCAACATATACATATATGCATGGAAGCACCATCTTTACTCAAGTCTCTCTTTACCTCTATATGTTCCTGCTCTCTTTGCCCTTACTCCCACCTTTATTTATTTGTTTGTTTGTTTGTTTGTTTGTTTGAGATAACATCTTCGCTTTGAAGGCTGATGTCAGCACCTGTCATGATGGCAAATTGCTAGCATTCACCAGACTAATACCAGAGCCCTTTTGATTGTATTTATTGACTGAAATCCTGTTTGCTTGTTGTGCATGTAGAAGGAAAACAGCATAACATTGTGTTTCTTCTATCAGGCAATTAAAAGGTCACTTCTGGATTCTTGGGAGTACACAAACACTACTGGCTTGGAACATGTTTAAGAATCCTAACATGGATTTTTTAATTATGCACGTGGAAGTTAAACCTCCACATGCATAACAAAGCAGCAGGATTTAAATAGTTAGATTATTCTTTTACATTTTGGAGTGTGGCTCTGAGAGGAGAAACTTTGACTGAAAGAGCTGCAGCTGCCATTTTAATTTTCTCAGAAAGCCTTCAGGCAACAGCACAGGGTCAAGGGGCATTTTGGAAACAATATGCTAGCTACTGTAAGAACTTCACCCATATTTCAAAAAAAAAAAAAACCGCTAGGCTCTCCACTACTAGTAGTCAGCCCAGCTGTCTATGACAACATCACCATCTCCTCTGATTCCAGGTAAGATGAGGGAGAGCCCCATAGAAATGCTAGGAGTGCGAAATGCTACTTTCCCAGGATCTCCCTTATGAATAAAAATGGTTAGTAAGAGCAAAATATTCCAATGACATATTTTTTTAAAAAATCAAGAACTAAAAACAGTGAGGTCTGCAGCTATACTGGCTTCAATTGTTAGGGACGGAATTTTAGGACTCACAGACTAAGAAGTCACCTAGAATCCCCCAGACAGATTTTTGGAATTGGGAAAGAAGAAAGAAGGCATAGAAAGAAGAGAAATGCCCTCTCAGTTGCACTGCTTACTTTCACTGCTCACTCCTCCATGAGAGGGTAGTTTATTGAAGCTCCTCCTATAGAATCTAATGGGTACCAAGACTAGCCTTCCCAGCAATGGAGCAATGCAATAATTCTCAGAAAGCATTGTGAGTGAAAGAATGTTCCCTTCTTCCAAGCCAAGCTGGGAAATACCCCCTTTTGTCTTCTTCTTTCCCAATCACAGAAAAGTTAGGTGATTCCTAGGGCTGGGAGTACTGAAATTACAAAAATGCCATCCCAGTCGGTTTTAGCTTCAGGGCTAGTGTAGGTGACTGGTCAAAACTGGGAATAGAGCAGCTTTGGATACTCCCCAGTCTGTCCACAATATGTTCCATTGGTGGCTACTCTGCATGCTTTTCTCCTCTGCTTTCTGTATCAGCAAAGGAGAAACAGTGTGCCATTTTCCTTCAGCCATCAACGTTAGAGAGTAAGACTAGTATTCTTATTCATTTTTTTGCATAGTACTAAAAATTATTGGCTGGAATCCTTTTGCCAGGGGTTGTGATATATATGGCTGATTACATCTTCAGCGAATGTGAATGTTCAAAAATTTAAAAAATCTTATCCTCCTTGAATGTCCTGAAGCTCCTTTGAGATCTTTTCATCTTGGAAAAGCCATTTATATATCGCCCAGAGTGGCCTTGGCTGCCAGATGGGCAGTATATAAATCAAATCAATAAATAAATAATTGGGGGTTGTGGGAATGGGGGAGGTCTACTTTCTCATAATTGCTGGCAGTAGGGTGATTCAGTGGCAGAAATTTTGGAAGTTACAGACCCCACTGTCTTGCAGCCCCAAAATCTTCTCTATGATGAAAGTGATTCCAAGGAAACCTTGGGAATTGAGGAGGAAAAGGATAGGAAATTCCTAATTTCTGAAAAATCACCACAGCTAATGACACCATCAGCCTTACAGGGCATACCTTGTGCAACAGAATTTCAGCCCTTGGATCACTCATAGCTCATATACCTAATTCATAGCTAAACATTTCATTGTGACCATTTTGGAAACACTTTGTTTATCTTTAATTACCTAAGAACTGACTGGAAAATTCTGAGCAAATACAAGGTTTAAGGGAGGATATATTTTGTTTTAAAAAATTACATTTTCAAATTAATTTTTTTGCTGTGCATTCAATAAATGGAAAATGAAAAAAAAATAGCTTCAAAAATACAGGTTAATGGCTGAAATCCTATTCTACTATGGCATAACTTTTGGAGGCAAATTGCCTGAAGTTTATAAGTCTCCATAAAAGTTATCTGTTGAATATTGAGGTGCACTTAGTATGCATCAGATAATGTCTGCAGGGATTTCTTAAGTTGAGGTAATTCACCCCCAAAAGTTATGCTTTATTCACTACAGTGCCACAGGATTTCAGCAATTGTGTCCAAGCTAATAAGAGATGTTTCATTTTTCTTATTAAAGTATTATTTCAATATTCATCATTATATTTGCCACACATATTTGCCACACAAACACCCATGTTTGATTTCTGAGTAATGAGATGACCTTGGTAGTTGTGCATGTTAAAGGAGGATTAACAATTAATTTATATTTCTTGATTTGCATCCAGTCCCTTGATTTGCTGCTTGTTCTGCATGTTATTGTTCCTAACTTGGTATTTAGTAAAAATGAAGTCCAGCTTGCTAAAAATTATATCTTGGGATGGGGTGGGAAGTGAATACAGTTACTGAGAAAAGTGAAATCCATAGAAATTTATTTCCTACCTGCTGCCTTGGAACTTTTAAATATACAGTACTGTATACGTAGGCTCTCTGGTAGTAGTTTAATAAAGCATACAGTATTGTCATAGCTATTGTGTTTTAGCCGCACATTCCAAGCATAATGGAAAGTTTTAAAGCTGTTTTAAACTTTTTATTTAACTAACGGAAATGCAAACCAAACCCCTCTCTATTTCTTAGTTTATCGCAAGCAGGTGTAGTATGTATAGTTTTCACTTATCTCTTTCTCTCATGTACTGCCCACTTTTAATGAATCAGCTGCTTGCATTCTGAGGGCAATACATAAACTGTCACAGCATGAAATCAATTTTCTGCCTTGATTCCTTCTAAATATGAGAATTTCTAGCACATTAGTATTGCAATTAGAAGCATTAAGAGCAGACAGTTGCAAAAGGCATACTCTGCTCCATGACAATTTCAATTTTTTCCTTTTGCAGGGTAGCTCATAGGAACCCCAGGAAGGGACAGACATGAAGCCATATTATATTAATAAATTTATAATTTCATAGTTAAGAGAAATGTATTTTCCTCCCCTTTTGCTTTGCCTCTGTGGTCATGCTGCTGCTAAGACAGATTATTCATGCTTACTTGATTCAGGTGGGCTTTTTGCAAGCTTCCCCACTAGGCCTGGGAATGTGGTACATTGGGGTCTATTCATAGGCTTCTGATGTAGCTAGGCTTTTATTGCCTGGTGTTTTATTGCTGCCAAATCCTAGTCTCCACCCAGTTTGTAGGCACTGTGCTCATTCTTTAGAATCAAGAAAGGTTATCACCTATCTTAATCCATGCAACTGTGTGGATTAGGGACACCAATGTTCCCCAGGCGTCTCAAAGAGGATCCTGGAAACTTCTTGTTTCTTCTGTTTTGCTGTCTTTACTAAACTCTCTTGGGCCTCAGCAAGGATTTGCATCTGAAATAGGCAACCTGGAGCTTTTCTCAATGAAGACATCAGATCAAAGTTCAGTTAGTCAAGGCCTTTCTAAAACATTGAGGAGGCTTGGACTTACACAATAAAAAGATGAGCTCTGGCAGAGATTGCAGTGAAAACATTCTGATCTGTAATCCGGATAAAGGATAGATTATAGGCCAAAGAACAGCACTTGTTTAAATTGCTTTGAGAACCCCAAAACTAAATAACTTGGAAGTTCTGGATTTATTTTTAAACAATGAACTTATTTGATTTGATGGTAACATTTTCTGTATTATTATATCATGTAAAATATTTTTGTATGTAATAATTTACAATAAAATGAAAGCTCAGATCATAATTTTGAAGCAATTGCCAAGCATCTTGTGCTTTATAGTATAACATGAAGTAAATATATTTGAACATGATCATTACATTTTTTGGAATTATTTTTATCACTAATAAATGTCATTGTGTTTTTAATGTAGCTTAAAGCTTTACATGAAAAATTGTTTGCTTCTTTTAAAAAAAGAATTCCTTATTAAAGAAGGTGATTATTTTATATTTTATTTTTGCCACATAAAAATAAGAACAAAATGTTTGGTGCAGACAGACCTCTAATTAAAGATAAAGATTAAAGATAAACATAAAAACATAAAAACAAAAAAACATAAAAATAGCTGATATTTAGCAAAGTAGTTCTTTGTATACAAATGGATATCCACAAGCCTGGCCAGTTTTCTACAAAATGGAGCAGGGAAGTATAAAATTAAGACATTTGCCAGAACGAGGCATTTGAATAGTGGTGAGCAATATTTACCTAATTTATTTTCCTGTAACTCTTTAGTAAACAGAGCTGTATTTATTTCTAATGCATATATAATATTTGAATTAGTGTCTTAGTATAATATCAATGGTGCTTCTCAGTGCAATTGTGTTGCCATTTATTCAAAGTAAGTTCTCCTGAGTTTCATGGAAATTACTGCAAGGTAAATGTGGGTAGATTGCAGCAATTTGTTCCTCCTTTTTATTTCATTGAATTTGGAATAAGTACAATTTACATCAGAAGATCCTTAATGGATCTGCATGTGTTTAGATAGCAGTCTTATTTATAGTATATTTTAAAAGGGGAGAAAAATAAGAGAAAAATATTATATGGAAGATATTGGAAAGTTAATTTAAAATTGAAATTCATTAACAGTACAATTAAAAAAACCCAGTCTTGTTCAGTTTTCAGCAACCAGGGGAGCCTTTGCCTAGCTTAAGTTTGTATTTATACTGTGCCTGGTTACATTATAAATGTAATATTATTTACTTTTATATACTGTACCAGAAACATAGGGCTACTTTGTGACTATCACATTAAAAATAATCCGTATTAGTTCATGCTGTTACCTGTGAGGTTTTTAATAGCAAAACTAACTATAGACTCCTCTACCCTTCTGTGGTTACAGTTGCCACATATTGGTTCGGGAAGCACCTGTGTGTGGACCAGATGATGATTGGCATGTGAAATAAATAAAGAGGACTCTCCATCTTATAGTCACAATGAATAGACGAATACTGATTTAGTCTTTCTGTTCCATTCAGAGCAAAATAATTATTTATTTATTTGGACATAAATTTGTCTACCTTTTCTTAAACATTTTGACTGAAATCCTGTTGCTTAGCGTAGCAAGTTGCAACTACAGTACTCCCACTGAATTCATGGTGATCTGGTGAGTCAAGTTCTTTGTAAGTTCCACTGATTCAAATGGGTCTACTAAACAGGATTTCAGTCTTTGTTTAACATGCAATGTAAAAGAAAATTCCCATGTTCAAAGCATTCTGGAACAGAGATGTTTAATATTGCTGTAGCTTAGATGTGGGCAACATGCTGTGTTCCAGATGTTCTTGAACGGCAACTTCTGTGATGCCTGGAAGTTGCAGTCTTTTCTCTTCAAATAAAAGTGGGTGATATCATCATAATGTCCAGAACAGCTTGGTAGAAACTGGAAACTTCTTATCCTTTTCAATATTCCCAAAGCACGTTTGCATCAGTTTGCAGGCAGTCTGTATAGGCATCCTTCAGTCTGGAGAGACTATGGTAATGTGCTCTGAATAGAGGTCTTGGAGCAGCGTCTGGTGTGGCTGAGAAGGCCAATTCGAGAGTGACAATCCCTTCCACACTAAAGACAAATACAACCTGTCCCCTGTACAGCTTGCTGATTTTGCTGGTTTTGGGACTGCCTCTCTGCCTTGGCCTGCTGAACAATTTTGAAGAGACATTTGCAGGCAGAGTTAGAACACTTAAAAATAAAATCAGTAGGGCAACAATACCTGCCATAATTCTATGTCTTGCATTGTACTTTGACTTCCTGCTTCCATATGCACACTCGCAGCAGCATGGAAGCTGCTTCCATGTTGTGTGAATTCACCAGGAAGAAAGCATGATTTAAGTACAGTGGTGCCTCGCATAGCGAACGCTTCGCTATGCGATGAAACCGCACAACGATGGGTCCTGGGCCATCGCTGGAGCGTTCGCTCAGCGATGGCCCCTATGGGCTTTTTTCGCTATGCGATGATCGCACGGACGCGATCAAAGCATAGCGAACAGCTGATCGCCGGTTCCAAAATGGCCACCGCTAAAACAAAATGGCGACCGCTGTTTTGCCTCGCTAACGAGGCATCCAAAATGGCCACCGCAATGGAGAAAACTCGCAGAACGGTGAGTTTTAAGTCCATAGGAACATATTAAATCAGTTTTAATACGTTCCTATGGGCTTTTTTGTTTCACTTAACGATGGGTTCGCTGAGCGAGGGTTAATCCGGAACGGATTAACCTCGCTAAACGAGGCACCACTGTAAATAGATAGCTGGGCCCAGTGTGCTAGGCTTTCTGCACCTGCTCAGCACTCTTGTAGACTTGCCTGCATTGTTGCTTAATTGTCATATGCACACATGAATAATATCCAATGGCTTAGGTTTGTACCATGAAGAAGCTTCCATGCTGTGATGTATATGTATATTTATGTAAAAGGATGTAAAAGGAGGAGCAAAAGAGGCATAATTTCATTAAAAGTCATTACTTCACTAGAATTAGTGTGTAAAGGGTTTCTAAAACCTGTTTGAAAATTAGCTATTGACATTTTGAAGTTCGATGTATTATTTTAATAAAGATAATTTGTTTTCATTGACCTTTAATTCAGTCAGCATGTTTTCATACTGTTGCAGACACCCATTTCAAAATGTGGACATTACTTCGATTTGTCAAGAACAATAACTCCAGAACTGCTCCAGAATATCAAGTGGGATGGTTTTTCTCTTCTTCAAGAAATAGATTCATGGTGAGTTCGCAGTGTTCTTCATTTTGGTTAACTACACAATGAAAGGGCAGATTTATGATGATAAATTGTGCGAAATTGGTTTACTGTTCATAGTAGGTTGGCCATTATAAATACTAGTTGCCCCACCTTCTCTTCCTGCCTGTACTTCAGTGTCCTGTCCTGATTTTGACTGCATCTCTTAAGTGGAGTAATTCTATATTGGATGTTCAAGCTTCTGCTACATTCATGAGATGGCTGCTCATGGCCCTGACCTGATCCTTCTCTTGTCGCAAATATCCGTATTACTGTACTATGATTAACATTAGTTCTGAAGCCATTGGGTTGAATCAAGAGAAGCACTGGCAGATGGGTGTCAGAGGAAAATGAGTCTTCCATTCCCTTCTCAAGTATTCTCACCCACCCCAGTCTCACGCCAATGTTTGGAGAGCATTCTGAATTTGATCTGCTGTGGTGTGGGACGTTGAGGGGGGAAAGAAGAGGCTAAGTTGCTTTGCAGGTTGGATCACTATGGTGAATGGAAAAGGGAAGAGTATAGTCTTCAGCCTGATGGTTTTCCTAAATGAATGACTTACCCCTTACTCAAACAAAATACTAGTACACTTGACCCTCCTGCCTTGTCTCTCCTGTAGCTTATATTAAAAATGAGAAAGTTGATAAGAATGCTGATTAGGAAAATATTGTTGCTAGATGATGGCTATGTGGAAAGGAGGAGCTGAATATTGCAAAGAGCCTTGATATATCTCTGGGTGTTCCACACAAATGCATATTTCTTGGATCCTCTCCTGCCCAAATGTTGAGCAGAAGGTAGATTTTGCTCCCACCATAGTGCTTGCAAGTGCAGCACCTACTTTTTGTTTTCTGTAGGACTGAACATTAGCTATGTATATGAGGGAGTAAGGTGTTCATTCATGGTCACCTTCAGGTAATGAGTACTGTTCTCTTCTCTTTCCTGTTCACCATGCTTATTCACACCACTGCCTCTGCCTTGATTTAAGCCACCAAGAATCAAGGCTGCCTCCCCACTTCCCCGTCAGTTGCTTTTGAAACAGCACACCTATTGTCATTGCTAAATGATGTGATTAATTAAGCTTGATTTTAAACTCTATTTTTTAAAATTATCTATCACAAACATAAACAGTTATATAGAACTGGTTCACTATGTTTTGGATGCAAAGCTATATGTGCAACAGCTGTTCAGCAGAATCCAGTCAGATGAAGGCTTCTGGACTGTTCTATGACATGTGTCATGTATGACATCTAGATACCATATAGCCATTGTTAAACCTTGTGTTTGAAGATAAACATTCATTCTGTTTTTTCAGTATACTTCATTGCAAAAATGAGTGTGAATGGGCATCAGTGATTAGGCATCTGTGTTGACTTTTCTGGGCTGATCCTCCAGTATTTTTTGTTATTCTTCTCTTCCTTACAATATTTGCTTCTTTCCCCCCATCTTACAAGAGATAACTGTTGTTATTTCACCCACATGCTTAAACACACAAGATGTAGGTCGACAAACAGTCACAAATACAATGGGTGAACTTTAATCCATCAATTTTCTTTTAGCTCTGCATTTCTAAGATTGGTTGTTGTGGGTTTTTCGGGCTCTTTGGCCGTGTTCTGAAGGTTGTACTTCCTAACGTTTCGCCAGTCTCTGTGGCCGGCATCTTCAGAGCACAGCACTCTGGCCACAAAGACTGGCGAAACGTTAGGAAGAACAATCTTCAGAACACAACCAAAGAACCCAAAAAACCCACAACAACCATTAGATCCCGGCCGTGAAAGACTTCGCAAATACACTTCTAAGAGGATGTGGCAGAAAGTATAAATAGGCAAACAGGTGTGTTTAAAACTGGACAGGTAGTTTTCCCACAAGAGAAGTTTTAAAAGAAGAAATGACATTGGGAGAATTGCAAAAACCAATCCTAAACTTCTCACTTTCTTTGAGACTGCTTGTTTTGACCCAGAACAGTGTAAAGTATATGGACACAGAAAGAAACGAATTAACATATCATATAAGCATGGCAAACTTTTCTGTAGTGCTATTATTAATATATGCAATGTAAAAAAGATGACCAATCACAGTCAAACAGACTGAATTGAGTAAAAACACTTCACAGGTTTAGCTTCCTAGTAAAAACTTTAATAAAATAATAAAAGATCAATCTTTTGACAAGGAAATACATCCTGTCATTTTCAGGAACCCTGCAAAATTTTTGAGCCAATTCAGTCTGTTTGACTAGGATTGGTCATCTTTTTCTGTGATGCTTTAAGAAAGCAGAAACGTTTTCATATGCAATGTAGCTGCTTATATAGATTCAGGAGAGCAATGTGTACAGTCTGGAGTTCATGCAACTGTAGCTTTCACATCTCATAAGATGAGTCAGTTTTAGCAGCAGGTTACTGCTTCAGCTGTGGGAACTGCAGTACCTAAAACAGTAGAGAGACCACAATTTCTTTAATTGTGCATGATCACATACTTTGAGAGTTCTGAGTGAAAGGCTTTTTTTTTACCCACCACAAAAATATAACAAATGTTACGGTCAGCAAAGGACAAAAGGAACCCCCTCACCACTGCAGGAGTATACTGGATATCTTGCAGTTGTGGCCAAGTATATATTGGAACCACAAAATGCAGCATCCACACCAGAATCAAAGAACATGAGAGACACTGCAGACTAAAACAACCTGAAAAATCGGCAGTAGCTGAACATGCCCTAAAACAAGCTGGACATGAAATTCAATTTCAAAATACTTGAAGTACTGGACAACACCAGCAATCATTATGTTAAACTGCACAAGGAAGCCATTGAAATCCACAAACACCAGCAGAGCTTCAACAAAAAAGAAGAAAGTTTAAAACTCAACAAAGCCTGGCTCCCAGCACTGAAAAACACAGCCTGCAAAAGTTCAATGAACTCTACCCAGCTACAAGGACCAGTGATCATTGCACACAAAAGACCAGTTAACAATACCCATCAATCACAGTGACAGATAATCTCTCCCTCTTATCACAACAATACAGTACATCCACAAAAAAACACGCTGATCACCACAATCACCCATCTCCTGAAATGGGCAGAAGCTAATCCCACAGCTATACTTGACTATCCAAACAAACTGCACCAGAGCACAGACAGAGTTCTGACTCATGTCCTCTGAAGATGCTGACCACAGAGACTGACGAAACGTTAGGAAGAACAACCTTCAGAACACGGCCAAAAAGCCAGAAAAACCCACAAGAACCATCATATCCCGGCCGTGAAAGCCTTCGAGAATACAGTGCTACATTTGCTTGTGTTGTTTGCTGCTTTGAAGAGATGAACATTGAGATTAGATAGATGGCTAAAATGTACATAGTGCAAAGATTTCCTGGTAAACCTTGCTCAGACGGCTTAAAATGTCTTTTCTAATGGAGTCTACTTCCTGTTAATAGGCCTATTTGTCAAACCTTTTGATAACCTTCCCTCTGTTAAATGTCTAGAAAGTATTGATAGGAAAGTCAGATACTCTATTGTAGCTAGGAGACCCTTCTTACAAACCACTGCTACTTCAGTTGCTAGATCGTTGAAACAAAAATGAAAATGCATTATTAAACATATTAAAACACATTAGCAGAATTAAAGTGCTTAGTCACGAGTCTGTTGGAAAAAATAACAAACTTTCTCCTTACAATTTAAATATCTGTGGCCCATGCAATATCATGTCTTGATAACAGTATTATGGTTAAGATTCCTTGCATCAGTAGGTATATCACACAAGTATATATGCTTTACATGTGAAATTATATATTAAAGATGTAGGTGAGATATTTAATGTGTCTGTTTTATGTGACCTTTCATTTCTTACAGAATGATAAATAACATTTTTACATTTTGGTTAGTTACCTCTTGAATATACAGAATTGGATCCGGATTTATGCATCTGCTGTTGAGCTTCAGACCATATTTCGCGCTCTCCTCTTTCACCCACATTAAGAGGTTCTTTAATTCCTCCTCACTTTCTGCCATCAGAGTGGTATCATCTGCATATCTGAGGTTGTTGATATTTCTTCCGGCAATCTTAATTCCGGTTTGGGACTCCTCCAGTCCTGCCTTTCGCATGATGTATTCTGCATATAAGTTAAATAAGCAGGGGAACAATATACAGACTTGTCATACTCCTTTCCTAATTTTGAACCAATCACTTGTTCCATATCCAGTTCTAACTGTTGCTTCCTGTCCCACATATAGATTTCACAGGAGATAGATAAGGTGGTCATGCACTCCCATTTCTTTAAGAACTTGCCATAGTTTATTTATTTATTTATTTATTTATTTATTTATTTATTTATTTATTTATTTATTGGACTTATATACCGCCCCATAGCGCTACAAGCACTCTCCGGGCGGTTTACAATTTTAATTATACAGGCTACACATTGCCCCCCCAGCAAGCTGGGTACTCATTTTACCGACCTCGGAAGGATGGAAGGCTGAGTCAACCTTGAGCCGGCAGTTTGCTGTGGTCCACACAGTCAAAGGCTTTTGCGTAGTCAATGAAGCAGAAGTAGATGTTTTTCTGGAACTATCTGGCTTTCTCCATAATCCAGCGCATGCTAGCAATTTGGTCTCTAGTTCTTCTGCTCCTTCAAAATCCAGCTTGTACTTCTGGGGGTTCTCAGTCTACATATTGCTGAAGCCTACCCTGTAGGATTTTGAGCATAACCTTGATAGTGTGTGAAATGAGTGCAGTTGTATGGTAGAGCATTCTTTGGCACTGCCCTTTGTTTAGGATTGGAATGTAAACCGATCTTTTCCAATCCTTTCGCCACTTCTGAGTTTTCCAAATTTTCTGGGATATTGTGTGACCTTAACAGCGTCTTTTAAGATTTTAAATAGTTCATCTTCCCGTTATAATTCCTCTGTGTATTCTTGCCACCTCTTCTTGAAGTCTTCTGCTTCTATTAGGCTATACCATTTTTGTCCTTTATCATGTCCATCTTTGCACAAAAAGTTCCTTTGATATCTCCAGTTTTCTTGAACAGATCTCTGGGTTTTCCCTTTCTATTATTTTCCTCTATTTCTTTGCACTGTTAGTTTAAGAAGGCCCTCTTGTCTCTCTTTGCTATTCTTTGGAAGTCCGCATTCAATTTTCTGTATCTTTCCCTATCTCCCATGCATTTTGTTACCCTACTCTTCTCTGCATCTTTGGACAGCCAGTTTGCTTTCGTGCATTTCCTTTTTTGTGGGGATGGTTCTTGTTGCTGCCTCCTGTACAATGTTACGAGCGTCCATCCATAGTTCTTCAGGTACTCTGTCCACCAAATCTAGTTTCTATTTCCTTAAATCTGTTCTTCCACTGTGTATTCATAAGAGATTTGGTTTAGATTATACCTGACTACCCCAGTGGTTTTTCCTATTTTCTTCAGTTTAAACTTGAGTTTTACTGTAAGAAGCTGATGATCAGAGGCACAATCAGCTCCAGGTCTTGTTTTTGCTGACTGTATAGAGCTTCTCCATCTTTGGCTGCAGAGAACATGATCAATCTGATTTCGGTATTGCCCATCTGATGATGTCCATGTGTAGTGTCGCCTCTTGTGCTTTTGGAAAAGAGTTTTTGTGATGACCAGCTTGTTCTCTTGACAAAACTCTATTAGCCTTTGCCCTGCTTCATTTTGAACTCCAAGGCCAAACTTACTTGTTGTTCTTTTTATCTCTTGACTCCCTAGTTTAGCATTCCATTCCCCTATAATGAGAAGAACATCTTTCTTTGGTGTCAGTTCTAGAAGGTGTTGTAAATCTTCATAGAATTGGTCAATTTCAGCCTCTTCAGTATTGGTGGTGGGTGCATAAACCTGGATTACTGTGATGATGAAAGGTCTGCCTTGGATTCGTACTGACATCACTCTATGATTTTTGAGATTGTATCCCAATACAGCTTTCCCCACTCTTTTGTTGACTATGAGGGCTACTCCATTTCTCCTACGGGATTCTTGCCCACAATAGTAGATATGGTAATCATCTGAATTGAATTCACCCATTCCCGTCCATTTTAGTTCACTGATGCCCAGGATGTCAATGTTTATTTTTGCCATCTCCTGTTCATAGATCTTACATTCCAGGTTTCTATGCAGTATTTTTCTTTTCAGCATCGGACTTTCCTTTCAGTTCCAGGCACGTCCACAGCTGAGCATCCTTTCGGCTTTGGCCCAACCACTTCAGTAGCTCTGGAGATACTTGTACTTGTCCTCTGCTCTTCCTCAGTAGCATGTTGGACGCCTTCTGACCTGAGGGGCTCATCTTCCAGCGTCATATCTTTTAGCCTTTTGTTTCTGTCCATGGGGTTTTCTTGGCAAAGATACTGTAGTGGCTTGCCAGTTCCTGCTCCAGGTGGATCGTATTTAGTCAGAACTCCCCACTATGACCTGTCCATCTTGAGTGTCCCTGCACGGCATAGCCCATAGCTTCTCTGAATTTCTCAAGCCCCTTCACCACGACAAAGGAGCAATCCATGAAGGGGAAATGTAGTAGAAAACTGGAATATCAAGTAACTTAAATAGTGTGCAACTTTCTTTCCTATATGTATCTGTCTACCTTCTTTTGGGGCATGGATGTTTTAATCTGTCACTTAATCTTCCTGGTTGTTATTTAGGGTGAAGATTTCTATGACATGTAATTTTTTTCTCTGCAGCCTATGTTTGATTTTATGGATGGGTTTGAACATGTTTATGAGTAATCTAGTAAGAAAGGCCAGATTACTCTTAAACATGTTCAGACCTGCTTATGGGTTCAAATGTAGGTAGCATAGAAAATGTGAAATGTCCTAGAAATCCTCTCCCTTATTTTTATTTTCTAGATGTTAGCTAATTGTTCAACATGGTACAGCTTAAAAATGTGTTATTTTCATGCAGTCTTGCCCAGTTTCCCAGACCAGTCAGTTCATCCAAGAGCTCCTATATGTCACGTAACTATTTCGTTTGGCAACTTGCCAAACACCAAGTCAAGTAATCTGATCATGAAAACTATCTCAATTATTGTCAAGCCCACTCACTTCTTAAAACAGGAATTTAGCAGGAGTGTACCAATTTTGATAAGGCGATGAATTTATGCATTTATATTTATTTACATGTGTGAATTAAAATTAATTTATATAAGTTAAAACATTTTAAAAAATATTTAGGATATGTAAGTTCCAGGAACATTTCTGATGAAACTCTGTGTATACTAATGTTAAGGAATGTCTGTATGCTTTGAGAAATTTCTGGGAGCAAAAGGAACATAAACATTGTAATCTTGCCATATAGTTTATTAATAAAAATTTTTAGGTTTCACTGTATCAATGTGCTTAATGCTTTAGAGCAGTGGTCCTCAACCTTTTCAGCCCTGCGGACCAGCTGAGGAAGGCAGGGCACCCCCCTGCACTTGTGTGCATGCGCGAAATCACGTGTTTCAGTTTGTGTACATGCGCGAAGGGCGGTGCACTGCTCATGTGTGCGCTTTTGCATGCTCAAAGGGCAGCACAGCGCTTGCGCAGGCGCACGCACGCTCTCACACAGGTGCAAACAGGCTGTGGGGGGGAATGCGTGCAGGGGTAGGGAGGAGGTCTCTCTCCTTGCCCCAGTCCAGCTCAGGCCATGGACCAGCACGGACCACGGACCAGGGGTTGGGGACCTCTGCTTTAGAGTCTTACTTCAAAAGAACCTTTGCCTCTTGGCAATACACAGAAATTGAAAAGGCCAATAAAATTCAATTAGTACTCAGGCTAGTACTCAAGCCCAGAAATTTCCATTGAGCCAAAGAGATGAATCTCTTTCAGAAAGAGTAGCAATATAAGGATAAGGTGCAAATGACTGGCTAGTGGTGGCCCTGTTTTGAGACATGCTCTCTCAGTGTCTTGTCAGCGACCATTCTAATCTTATGTAAACATTAATGTGACTGAATTCATTAAAGACAACACTTGCTTGACAGTTTGTGTTGACAGTGCTTTCATTTGTAAAGCTGCATATTTTAAGGTTTATTAAATAAAATATTCTTTTCTCTCTTTTCAGTGATATGGCCTGTGGTTATACCAGATTACTTCATTCTATTCAGAAAGTCATTATCCAGCAAGGATATGATGGCTCTAATTCCCAGGTATTAATTTCTAGTTAAAAAGATGATGTGAGGGTGCCCAGAGTGGCCACTGCCTGAAACTCTCAAGAGCCATTGACAATCAGGGTCGGTTGTACAGGCCTCAATGGACTAAATGTATGTTAATCTGCCAGTAAAGATATTTTTAAGAGTAATCAAACAAGTTACTTTATAAAAAGATAATCTTCATAAATTATTTGTGTTTAGTGCAACTTGAAATCTGAGTTGGTGTTTAAAATATTTGTGGATGATTCTTTTGTTGTTTTAAAAAATCCTTGAAATACTACAGTATCTTGCATCACTCTTTGCCATTCTATCTCATGTACACTGCTTCATGTGAATAAATTTCCATCACTATAGCCTCATGAGCACATGGAAAACTGCACCCCAACATTTATACAGTATATTGAATGCTTGGATCCCTGCCTTACTTTCTGCACAACCTTCCTTCAGCCATCTGTTTAATTGCCCTTGTTAACCCTAGGAGCAAACAAATGAACAAGTCTTTTTTGTATAAACCAATATTCCTACTATTGTTTTACAACAAATAATATTTACATTGAAGAATGAGAGTACCTAAATCTAAGAAGTTTATGACATTATTTAATATGCCATTGTTTAATCACTATGATTGCTTACAACATGCAATTATGGTTTATTTCAGCAAGATCCAGGAGAACTCTAATATTTTATCTATCCACAATCAAAACAGTGGCTTAAATTCTGTTTGTGAGTTATGCAAACAATGTACCGTATTTTTCGCTCCATAAGACGCACCTTTCCATAAGATGCACCAATTTTTTAGGAGAAGAAAACAGGAAAATATAATATGTTTTCTTCGCTCCATAAGACGCACAGACTTCCTCCCCCCCCCCGTTTTGTGGGGGAAAAGTGCGTCTTATGGTGCAAAAAATACGGTAACTTTTGGAAGCAAATTGCTGCAAGTTAAGAAATCTCCATAAACATTATCTGTTGCATATTGTGTCATGTGATTCAGCATGCAACATATAAGGTTAGTGGAGATTTCTTAAATTATGGCGGTTATGTTATTTGCGTACCTGTATAGCAGGATTTCATCTGGTAATATAATATTCTTTGCAATGGAACATCTTAATACTTTTTAGATCTATAAATCTGTTTTTTTTTCTTACTTGTTTCTAAATTGTAGGATTTCTTTATCAAACAGAGTTCTCCTTGTTAATTTTGTCATCATTCTGTTTAATTTTATGGGCAAGCATGTTTTCTATTTTAGTAGTAGGAGTGCCCTTTTGGAGAAATAAATTGGTTCCTAACAGGCACCTCTGCCTTTGTTGCTATAGTAACAGGCATGTCATAACAGTTCCCCAATACAGTATGCTAAGCTGCTCTTCTAACATGATGACAAGTCCTGTGGAAGCAGGAAAAAATAAGATTGATTTGAAAACCCTGGGAGCAAACAGAAAATAACCTGCTGCAGGAGAAAAGTTTAATTCTTTCCTCCAGGCACTGGGCAAGAGATTAAAAATAGTATCCAAGTATGTCCAGTGTGGGTACACATATTTTTGCACATTTACCTACACTACCAAAAGCTCCAGGCACACAAAGCCATTTCTAAAGCATGAAGAATAGCTTGTATTGTGTTTTTTCAAAGAATATGGAACAAAACATTTCATTTCTGGTAATGCTTACTTTTTTTATTTAAAATCTTTCGCCTGTAACAATAAAAACCAAAAGCAGCAGTTGCACATTAAAACAACAGAATAAAATGTGAAATAGCTGTGATAGATATTTAAAATAATTTCCTCAGCTTTTAAAGTTTTATTTATTAGAAGTAAAAATAGTTTAGTTCTGTGACATCCACTCATGTTCCAAAACACTTTGTAAAAATGAAGAACAAGCCAAACTTAGAAAGGAGATCCAGAGCCAGGATAAAACCACTGAAAAGGCCCTCAACTTGGTCTTAGCTAAGCATACATTAGGGGACACTGGGACATACATAAGGTGTAAAGATTGTAGCCAAAAGCCCTGATACCAACATCATACATACCGCCAAGCACTGTTGGTTTGATGGAATAAGGTGGTTCCTGAATGCAGTTGCCCCAGATGTGATAAATGCAATCAAAGCTGCAACTGAGCAATCATGTTTATGTCTCTGTTACTGCATTGTTGTACAACTATAGATGGCAAATACATAACATGTAGTCTCTTTTGAATTGTAAATAGAAGATTTTTTTTCCTTTTGGCAAATCATCTGTGTTTGATTGGGATATTTGTTTGTTTGTTTGTCTATTTATTTATTTATTTATTTATTTAATATATTTTTACTACACTTTTCTCCTTAAAAAGGACCCAAGATGACTTGCTTCATTAAAAGACAGTATTTAAAGCTAAAAACAATGAGTATACAAAGGTGGCTTACATCATTCAAAGACAATATTTATCCTCTGAGATAGATTCATCTCCTGAGCAACTGTCATTATAAACTTAATTTGTTTTAAACTTGTTAGATTGTTTCTGTAGCCCAGGGTTGACTATTCTGACTGGCAGCAGCTGTCAGGTCACAGGACCATTACTTCCTACCTGACTATTATAATTATTTGTAAATAGAGATACTAGAGACAGAGTAGGATATTCTGCATACAAAATATATGCTACTACTAAGCTGTGGTTTCTTCCAGTTACTGCCTTTATACTTACAGTACTTATGACCTTTGTAATCAGCTGTCCACCATTGCTATAACAGAAAATCCAGACAAAAGACAACTTAGTTTAGGGCTGCCATATTATATGATTGGCTAAGTTTTATCTGGATTTCAGATATGCCTAGAGCCATTTCTGACCATTTACTCTCTATGAAATGAAAAGGTACCCCTATTTTATTTTCCCTCTATATTACAGTACTTTACATTCTAGTGGCTTTTTTCTTTTTTTATATATAGAAAAAGCAAAGAAACATTTTGAGAATTGGAATTCAAAGCCTTGGTTCAGTTCTGTGGGGTGATGATATTTGCTGTACTGAGAGTCCACAAAATATTTACAGCCTCACAAAATTTCTGTATGCTCTCCGCGGCCTTCTCAGAACATCTCTGTCAGCTTGCATCATCACTATTCCAGCTCATCTGATCCAGGTAAGTGTAGTGCAGTCGCTATAACTGACAGTGCTGGTTGCAATAAAGCAAACTAATAAAACACTTCAGTATTGTGAAACCTCTACTTATGAATGTCGCTACCTACGAACAATCCAACTTATGAACAGCTCCGTTCGCAAAATTTTGCTTCTGCTTGCGAACGGATCTTCAACATATGAATTAAGAAAACACAGAGAAGGCAGGGAAAGTGCTAAATTTGAACTTTCAGTTGACCGTTGGCCAGCGAAGAGGCTGTTTGCCTGCTATCTCACTTGTCCCAGCAGTTAGGGAGTGGATAGGGAAAGAGTCTTCAGACTACCTGGTACTGTACAGAGTGTATTTTTTCTGGCTTTTTTATTTTTTATTTTATGATTTTTGACTTTTTTTTAAACAGAGAGACTGCCTGTTCTGGGTGAGTACATACACTGTACAGTATTTACTGTACTGTGCAGGTTTTTTGTAGCTTGGTGGGGGGGTAGGGCTAGGTGAGGGGGTTATGTTTCTGCGCCATGGGTCTTGCAGTGTGGATTTAAAATGTGAAAAGTAGACTGTAATATTAAATTAAAATTAAATGTGAAAATTAGACTGTAATTTTAAAATGTAAACTTTATTTATTTATTTTTGCATTCTGTGCCTTCTAGGGTTTGTTTACTGTGACCTCTCTGTTGTTTTAAAATGTGTGGGTTTAAAATGTGACTCCAAAGTCTTTTTTTCTTTGGGGATCTGTTTGCTGTAATAGTGGTTGCTGGTTGTTGATGCAGGCAGGCTGTAAAATGCATTTTAGACTCCACAGTCTTTTTTTTCTTAAAATCAGAAAATATTCTGTGAGGGGCTGTGCTGGCTGTTGATGCAGGCAGACTGTAAAATGCAGTTTAGACTCTCTTTTTGTGATGAGGAGTTCTGTGCTGGAATAATGCTTGCTGGATTCTGTGGCTTCTAGGGTTTGTGTACTGTGACCTGTCTTTTGTTTTAAAATGTGTGTTTAAAATATGGCTCTAAGGTCTGTCTCTTTTAAAATCAGAAAACTGTGGTGCTTGTTGATGCAGGCAGGCAGGCTTTAAAATGGAGTTTAAAATGGAATTTTAAAATGGAGTCTACTGTAGACTCAAGACTCTCTCCCCCTTGTCTTCTCTCTCTCTCTCTTCTCTCTTTTTGTGCTTAACAGCACAAACCTTCGTCTGAGGTGTCTGTGTGCCCCAGTGATGACCTTCTTTCTTTCTTTCCTCTTTTCCCCATTGTTCCTTCTCTCCCTCCCCCCTCCTTTCCTGCCCTTTTTTTAAGCTAAAAGGTGCTTGGTTTTCTTTAAAAGGTGCTTGGTTTTAAAGGTGTTCTGTTTAGAAGGTGTTCCCTCCCCCTCCCTCCTTTTCTGTCCTTTTTTTGATCCAAGTTCATCTTAGGTCAAAAGAAGAAAAATTCTCTCCCTAGTGGTAGAGGACAGATTAACTGGCTTTACATTAACTAATGCTTCGACTTAAGAACGGTGCCTCTAGATAAGAACCAAAAACAGCCAGGGCTGATTAAATGGTTTTCAATGCATTCCTATGGGAAATTTTTCCTTCTACAGTACTTACAAACATTTCAACTAATGAACATCTTCTGGGACAAATTAAGTTCGTAAGTAGAGGTTCCACTTTATATACTTACATGATCAGAGTACACTAAAGTGGTAGTATTGAATTTCGACATTCTAATTTACTTTGATTGTGTTTCTTCTGATTTAACTTAGTATCATATATTTATTCAGTAGCAGGTATTTCTTGATTATGTATTGTGTTTCATTTAGCTAAATACAATTCATTTACTATATTTGCTGGCGTATAAGACGACTTTTTGGCCCTGAAAAACATGCCTCCAAGTGGGGAGGTCATCTTATACACCGGGTGCACTTCAACCCCAACAGGCAGAGCTTCACCAATATTCCCAACTCCCAAATACACCGCTCCCGGTTCTCGGACCCAACAGTTCTCCCTCAGGGTCTGGCCGCACGGCTCCCACTGTTCGAGCTGCTCAAGTTGGACTCCCTGCAGGCACAATCCACGGAGCCAGTTTTCAAAAGTATCTCTCCCCACCTCGTCTCACCTCATCTCTCCAGTTTGTCTCGCTGGTCCTCTGGAGGGAAAGAGAGTCACCCAGGCAGCAGAGTCCTCCCAGCAACAAATTGGAGGCAGCACTTCTCTGGTTTGTCTCGCTGGTCTTCCGGAGGGAAAGAGAGTCGCCCTGGCAGCAGAGTCCTCCAGGCAACAAACAGAGGCAGCACTTCAAAGTATTTCAGACGTTTTGAAACAGACACCTCACGACCCCAGACACCTCAGCTCGCAAACGAACAGGCAGGTTGAAGAAAGGAGACACAGGGCACAGGGCAAACGCCAAAAGAATTCAAAAAAAAGGAAAAAAAGGAAAAGAAAAGATAAGAAAAGATAAGAAAAGAAAAAAAGAACCAGACCAGAAAACAAACAGCATGTTTCCAGAGTCCCTCTGGGTTGTGGGCTGCCTGCCTGTGTTCCTGAGAAGCATCTACCCGTCCATAGGGTCCACTTGGAGTGTTGCTTGCACTGAAGAGGAGAGGAGTGTGTTGTCTTTAGTGAATTACATTTATTAAACTTGCACTGTTTTATGTTTACTGTACATGTTTGATAACATACCTTGTGACAGTTTTCCTGCATGTCATAAGCATTTGAATATAAACTAACATGTTGAAATCAAATCTGATGTTCTTTTACCTTTTATTTGGTGTGTGGAAGGTGTGCGGAAGAGGGAGTAGTCTTATACGGCGAGTATATAAGGAAATCTATATTTTGAGTGGAAATGTTGGGGGGTCATCTTATACGCCCAGTTGTCTTATATGCCGGCAAATACGGTACCAAAGTTTAAGCAAGAATCTGCTTACACAATGGAGTCCTTTACCCCCACCGGAACTTCCTGTGTGTTCGAAATACTACTCTAAAGGGACAAGCTATCCTGTAGAATGTCATAGATGAGGCTCAGAGGGTGGCCACAGAGCAGTTGAATCAGTAGAATGAGAAGAAGGGGCTGCTTTGTACCTTTTGCTCATAAGACAGCTTTGGGTATGAGACATAGGTCTACATTCACTGTGCTACTGGCAGTGCTGCATCAGTGTGATGTAACAGAGTTCCCTTCCCTACTTGGGTCTCCAGAGCTGAACTCTGAAATAAAAAGATTTTTGGAATAGATTTTCAGATTCACAGGGGTTCACAGCAAGAAGGAGAGATCACCCTACTGTTTTGTTGCCAGAGATCCAACATGGGCCTTAGTCATTGTTTTGAAATGAACTGAAATAGCAGATGATTCTCAATACATTTAATAAGTGTATCTTTTCATGTGACAACACTGAAGAAATAACACTTGTCTACAATGTAAATCAGTGAGTATATAGCTTGTATAACAGTGTAAATGTGCTGTCCCCTCAAAATAACACAACACACAGCCATTAATGTCTAAACAACTGGCAACAAAAGTGAGTACACCTCTAAGTGACAATGTCCAAATTGGGCCCAAGCAGTTGTTTCTCCTCTCTGGTGTCATGAGACCCGTTAGTGTTACCAGTTAGTGTGAAAGGGGAGCAGGTGTTATCACTCTTACTCTCTCAGACTGATGACTGGAAGTCCCACATGGCACCTCATGTTAATGAGCTATCTGATGATCTAAAAAAACGAATTGTTGCTCTACATAAAGATGGCCTAGGCTATAAGTAGATTACCAGAACCCTGAAACTGAGCTGCAGCATGGTGGCCAAGACCTTTCAGTGGTTTAACAGGACAGGTGCCACTCATAACAGGCCTCACCATGGCTGACCAAAGAAGTTTAGTGCCCGTGCTCTGCGTCATATTCAGAGATTGGCTTTGGGAAATGGACGTCTGAGTGCTGCCAGTATTGCTGCAGAGGCTGGGGGGAGGGTTTCAGCCTGTCAGTGCTCAGACCATACACCACATACTGCATCAAATTGGTCTCCAGGCCTGTAGTCCCAGAAGGAAGCCTCTTCTAAAGATTCTGCACAAAAAAGCTTGCATATGGTTTGCTGCAGACAAGCAGACTAAGGACATGGATTTATGGTCGAATGAAACCAAGATAAACTTATTTGGTTCCGATGGTGTCAAGCGTGTGTGGCAGCAACCAGGTGAGGAATACAAAGACAAGTGTGTCGTGCCTACAGTCAAGCATGGTGGTGGGGGTGTCATGGTCTGGGGCTGCATGAGTGATGCCGGCACTGGGGAGCTACAGTTCATTGAGAGACTCACGAATCCCAACAAGTACTGTGACATACTGAAGCAGAGCATGATCCCCTCCCTTTGGGCTGTAGGGCAGTATTCCAACATGATAACGACCCCAAACACACCTCCAAAACGACCACTGGCTTGCTAAAGAAGCTGAGGGTAAAGATGATGGACTGGCCAAGCATGTCGCCAGACCTAAACCCTATTGAGCAGCTGTGGGGCATCCTGAAATGGAAAGTGGAGGTGCACAAGGTCTCTAACATCCACCAGGTTGGTGATGTCGTCATGGAGGAGTGGAAGAGGATTCCAGTGGCAACCTGTGAAGCTCTGGTGAACTCTATGCCCAAGAGGGTTAAGGCAGTGCTCGAAAATAATGGTAGCCACACAAAATATTGATACTTTGTGCCCAATTTGAACATTGTCACTTTTGTTGCCAGTGGTTAAGACATTAATGGCTGTTTTGCATTATTTTGAGAGGACAGCACATTTACACTGTTATACAAACTGTATACTCACTGCTTTACATTGTAGGCAAGTGTCATTTCTTCACATGTCACATGAAAAGATATACTAAAATATGAAATGTGAGGGGGTGTACTCACTTCTGTGATATACTGCAGGTGTTAACATATTAATTTTTTTTTCAAATATGTAATATAAAAGCAAATTAAAGGCATAACATGCATCTAAGTCAGGGTGGGGCCTTCTAGGTGTTCTTAGCCTGGTCTCTACAAGTAAGGTGACTTACTGGAAGTATATGTTCAAATAATCAGGATGGTAAATAAGGGTAAGAATGGACTTTGAGCCAATGTGGTAAAGTGAATGAAATCTAAAACTGGGACTCGGGAGATCAAATCCTTGCTTGGACAAGAAAACGCACAGTGAGGTGGTACTGTCAAAATCATCCCTGAAATATCTCAACATAATTTAAAAGCCCTACAGTACTAGGGTCATCATAAACTTAAGTCTTCTTGACAGTAATGACACAAGTAGGGATTTCACGGTTATTAGAAGCCAAAAAGGGTTTGCCATGTCCTCTCTTTGAGTGAAATGGATCTATTCTGTACCTGATTTGCAGTTCTTCAATTTTTATTATTTTGCTTTTGTTAAGCATTTGTCTAAAGGTTGAAGGCCCTTTTAATCTATTTCCCTGTGAACAGTGTACAGTGGGGTCTTGACTTAAGAACGGCTTGAGTTAAGAACATTTTGACTTAAGAACCACTCTCTTAGGAAAATATTGACTTGACTTACATACTTAGATTTGAGTTAAGAACTGAAAAAAACCACGTGGGAGGCAGGGAAAGTGCAAAATTGGCCAGTGAAAGGGTGCCTGTCTGCTTCCTCACTCCTCCCACCATTTAGAGAGTGGATTGGGAGACAGTCTTCAGACTGCCTGGTACTGTACTGCCTGGACTGTATTTTCCCTGCCTTCCCTGAACCTTTCTTGACCTAAGAAAAAAAGAAACAAAATATCCCCCTCTAGTGGTCGAAGGCGGATTAGCAGCTTCCCATTAGTTTCTATGGACGGAAAAGAGCAGATACGGATCAAATGGTTTTCAATGCATTCCTATGGAAAATGCAGATTTGACCTGCGAACTTTTTGACTTGAGAACTGCCTTCCAATACAGATTAAGTTCTCAAGTCAACACCCCACTGTATTGCAGTACAGTGGAAAGAAGGGATCTAATAATGAGGTACCTGTTCATATAGCCAGCTTCTGGCAATTTTTAAGCTCTTCTTGCAGTGAATTTTAGATGATCTAAAACCAGAGGGGGAAATCCTTCTCTCAGGTCCACCCAGGATAGGACTGTGCCCCACCACTCCTGATTGATCCATGAGCCTGCCGTGGGTATCCAGTAAGGCAGTGTCATGTAGGGGCTTCTCTGAGTTATATATCAGGTGCAAAATTGTGGTGGCTGTTTCTCACTTCCACAGAACTGCAAATAGGGCCAGGCAGTAAGTCACATAGCCCATGTGTCAGGGATGTGTAACATGTACCATAAAAGCCACAATGCAGAAAATTATCTTAAATGCAGAAAATGTCATTTTAATTCATTTTCCTTGTAAAAGCAGTGGCTTCCCTATTTTTCTCAATCCCCTCATAATGCATTCTATTTGAATTTTGCTTTTGAAATTCTCATAGATTTGTATTATTGAATGTAAGCAGCACCTAACTGAAGATCTATCTTTTGACTACTTTTGGTAAAACAGAAATATTGTTAGGTTAGCTAAGTATAGATATTCAGACCATACATTCATAAGGCTTGGCTTATCAATTCTTCAGTATGATGACTTCTGAGTCAAGAACAGGTGCAGCATGCACATTAAATCAATAGAACTCTACTCCTAGAAGATTTGCAGGCAACCTGTAGGGACAATGAGAAGAATTGTGAGTATACATGCCTAAATCTAATGTGGCACTTACATTGCAAAGCCAGCGCAACGGAACCTCCTTCCCATCCTACCTGCCCAGCCACCCACAGTATTCAGCACTCCAGAAAAACCAGCTCCAGGTGAAGCTTTTGGAATGTATAGAAGGGCTGCAGTCACAAGGCAAATTTCCCTTCTTCCCATTATCTCTAGCTTCTGCTTTTCTCTGAATGTAAGTCCAGCATTGTATTTTGTCCATGCATGTTTCTTTTATTCTTACTGTACTTCTGCATCATGCATGTTGTTCATAATTTTAGGATATGCAATATGTAGTATGTTGAAGAAATATAAAATGAGAACATAAGATGTACACATAGATATTCCTTTCCTGTAGTTTCCCCCTCTGCTACCTGTGTTCCTGAGATCTGAGTTGACAAAGGATAGGGAAACAGACTTTTTTGGAGGATATACCAGTTAAATCAAGTCTATAGTTTGCATCTGTATCTTTTGATTTCACATTATGAATTACAATATTGGTATGGCCAAATATATTTAAAGCCTACATACATTATTTAATTTATAGAATTTTAAATAGTCTAATAATAATAATAATAATAATAATAATAATAATAATAATAATAATAATAATAATAATAATAATAATAATAATAATAATAATAATATAATTTATTGTCATTGTAAGTATATACACAGTATACCATACAACGAAATTCACAGGCACCCAGAGACCAGACACATGCACACACATAACATTCCCCAAACACTCCCCACCCACTAGAAGTCCCCCACTAAAAATACAAACATCTACACCTCAGGCCAAGTAACACAGTCCAACTAATTATTCACTACTGGTGGTCTTTAAGCTCATTATTAATTGCAATTATAGCTCTAGGATAAAAACTATTTAGAAAATGTGTGGTCTGAGTCTTAATTGTTCTATATCTTCTGCCAGACGGTAACAGTTCAAAAAAGTTATAAGCAGGATGGGAAGAGTCTCTCAGGATGCTGTGTGACTTCCTCAGACAGCGGGATGTGAAGATGTCATCCAGGGTTGGTAGCTGGAGCCCGATGATATTCTGGGCAATTTTAATGGTTCTCTGTAGAGCTTTTTTGTCCACTACAGAGCTACTCCCAAACCATGCCAGAATGCCATAAGTTAGGACACTCTCAATGGTGCTACGGTAGTAGGACAGAAGTAAATGCTGTGATAAATTTAACTTCCCGAGCATTCTCAGGAAATACAGCCTCTTCTGTGCCTTCTTTATTAGCATGTTGGCATTTATAGTCCATGAGAGGTCCTCTGAGATGTAAGTACCCAGAAATTTAAAACTACCAACTCTCTCCACCCTCACCGTTTATGTACAGTGGTAAATGTACATTTCTCTTCCTCCTAAAATCAATTATGAGTTCTTTAGTTTTTTTGATGTTAAGTGTGAGATGATTTTCTTTACACCATAGTATCAATCTTTGTACTTCCTTTCTATAAGCAGACTCATTGTTCTTATTTATGAGTCCCACCACTGTCGTATTGTTCTATTTGATATCTCCACCAACTGATTTACAGTGTTGGACTTTGTATAGCTTTAAGTTAGTTACACCTGTGTAAGTTCACAGGGAATTGTGCCCAGACTGTCCATATTTTCTTATTGGGTTTTTTAATTAGTGTTCTTTTTATCTACCAATTGTAATAGTATATTTGTTTTTTTTTTTTAATATTGTAGAAATGTACAGTTTTAGCTTTTAATATTGTTTCTTTTAATACTGTAAGTCACCTTAGATCCCTTTTAGGAGAAAAGAAGCATATACAGTGGTGCCTTCAGTTACGAACTTAATTGGTTCTGGAAGATGGTTGCAACTCAAGTTGGTTGTAACTCAAAGCACCATTTCCCATAGGAATGCATTGAAATGTGATTAATCCGTTCCTGACAAAAAAACCCCCCACAAAAAACCACTGCAAGACCTATCAGAATGCGATTAATCCATTTGGGCTGGAAAAAAAAACACCACCAAAAAACAAAAATACACTGCAAGACCCATCAGAATGCGATGAATCCATTCGGGCTGGGGGGGGCGAAAACTGCAAGACCCATCAGAAGCACGATTAATCCGTTTGGGCTGGAAAAAACCCCACCAAAACCCAAAAAAACCTGCAAAACCCATTGGAACATGATTAATCATTTTGGCCAACCCCCCCACCAAATAACCAAAAAACACTGCAAGACACATCAGAAAGCGATTAATCCTTTCGGGCCGGAAAAAAACAACACCAAAAACAAAACAAAACACTGCAAGACCCACCGGAACACATCACAACACAGAAACATAACCTCCCCCAGCCCAAACCCAAGCTGCAAAACCCTGTACTCACTCAGAATAGGCATTTTAAAAAGCAGAAAGCAGCACCAGGCAGTCTGAGCCCTCCTCCGAACCCACACACTCTAACTGCTGGGGCGAAAGGGCTACAAAGAAGCAGCCTCCTCATCAACCAACGGTTAGCAATTTAAATTCCCCGTCTTTTTCCTCTTCTTTTTTTCTGTTCGTAACTCAAAGCCCCAGTCACAAATCAAAGCAAAATTTTGCGACTAGAGCTGGTCATAACTCGAATTGGTCGCAAGTCAAGATGGCTGTAAGTCGAGGTATCACTGCAAATATTTTAAATGACTAAAATAAAGGTCTTATTGCATAAATATCTGATAGTTGCCCAATGAACTGCACACTAACTGCACAACTGTATAATACGGATGTGCCATTAGATTTGTATGTGTGTGCCTTTTTTTTTTGCTCTAAATCCCAGAATTCTCCATTTTGGAAGCTCCACCTGCCGGACCCACACATGAATTACGCTCACCTGGAGGTGGACTGGACTGGAAGGCCTAAGATAGGCCAAGCTCAAGCCTAGGTGACTGATTAAAAAAGGAAGTTGCCTCAGTATTTGCTGGGAGAATGGTATATGCCTATTTTACAACTGTGCCCATGGATCTGCTTCCAGGATAAGATTTCCACCTTGATGCAGATTTTGCAGTGGCTTATGCAACTTCAAGTTATACAGGTGTAGCTATGCAACACAGTTTTGGCCTATAAAACATAAGAGTGCCCTTTCCAAAGATTCTGCTTAATTCATTTGTTATTTTGCTCATGTACCAGTGCAATCACAAGTATTATCCTCTTTAGACTAGATATGAGGCAGGAAATAACTATTTTATCATTTGTTTTGATATATTTGTCCAAGGAGGTGAGTACTGGATGCTTTTACGCAGCAAGCTTTCTCTCTCTATTAAGCAATAACTTAACAGAGTGCTTAAACTGCATAGTGAACTGTCATTAAAAGGAGCAAAGCGGCTGAGGTTTTCCTATATCCTGCATTACTCAGTTCCCAGAGTCCTGCTGTGTAGTTGTTCCAGTATCCAAGAAGCCTGTTTAAGAGCATGTGTCCAGCCCTCCATGTTAATACTTAATTGGTGAGGATGGCAAGATGAGAAGACAGCTGAACATGTGGTCTCTCAGTCTCAAGCTCGAGGCCGACTTTTTAATTCGAATAGCAGCAGCTGCTCACATTCTCACTACTCAGCTTCTCACAACTCTGTTGTTCAGATTCGTGAATGGATTAAAAAAAAATAAGGGAAAGATCTTTGTCTGAAAGATGAACCTTTTCCTTCCCACTTCACACAGGAGAGGTTGATAGACAGTATTGTGTTTCTATTAGGAATATTATAAATAGGATATGAATTTGTTTCCTTCTTTATAATATGCCTTTTCAGAAAACTCCCTACAAAGCAAATTACAAAAATATAAAACATTATAATGTTAGTGAATGACAATAATGAAACTTCGGGTGATGTATTTTTTAGAACAGTACCTCTAGGAGAATCAGAATTTTATATATATATATAATATATATATATAATTACACACGCTCCTTTAAACAATTGAAATATCAGATAGTACAGCTTTTTATGTCAGTAAGTGTCAGTCTAATTACTTCTGCTTGATGTAGCTAACAGTTGTAAAGATAAATCTACACATGTAGTATATTTTTTAACAAAATTCTGGAAATTGTGACTGTAACCATAAAGGATAGTTGGAACCATCAGTTATGACTGGAACCATCAAAGAGGAAACTAAAATATTAATTAAATTAAATCCTTTTGTTGTTTAGTTGTTGTGTCCAACTCTTCGCAAAAAACAGATTGAAATTTAACTTTGATAAGTGCAAAGTTGTATATCGAGGTGGGTGAGTGAAACCAAACACACAGTTACAAGATAGGAGATACTTGGCTCAGTAAAACTATGAGAGAGAGAGATTTTTGAATTGTTATAGATCACAAGCTGAATATGAGCCCACAGTGCAATGTAGCTGCAAAAAGGGAAAACCTAGGCTGCACTAACAGAAGTATAGCCTTCAAATCCCATGAAGTACTAATCTCCCTCTATTCAGTACTGCTTAGGCTTCATCTAGAGTACTGTGTCCATTTCTGGACAACACACTTTAAGAAGGATGCCAGTAAACTGGAAGATGTTCAGAGGAGGGCAACAAGGATGATCAGGGAATTGCAAATCAAGTCCTATGAAAAAAGACTGAAAGAACTGTGCAGGTTTACTCTTGACAAAAAAAAAAAGAGGGGAGATATGATGTTGTTGTTTAGTCCTTAAGTTGGCCATCTCATGAGAAAAGAAATGTCCCTGGAAAAGACCCTGATGTTGTGAAAGTGTGAAGGCAAGAGGAGAAGGGGACAACAGAGGATGAGATGGTTGGACAGTGTCATCGAAGCTACCAACATGAATTTGACCCATCTCAGGGAGGCAGTGGAAGACAGGAGGTCCTAGCGTGCTCTAGTCTATGAGGTCACAAAGCATCAGACATGGCTAAACGACTAAAGAACAACAATATGATCTGCAGCAGTTTAGATCTTTACCTGTTCTCCAATTTGACTGAGCTTGAACGTGAAACCCATTTTCAATTTTTTCTCACTTATGAAACTTTTCAACTGAGCAGATATTTACACCATAGAAACTAAGGGTAAGGAGACAGACTTGCTCACTCTCCTCTTAATCTCTTAGACACATTTAAATTACCTCCAACTATTACATCTACATATGCCCACGGGTACAGTTTTATGAGAAGGTAGGGTACACCCATTTAAGCCTCCTACCTGTTTGCACACCACCATCCCAATCCTAGGATGCAAGAAGGCTGGCTGCCATCTTTTTTTATTATTATTTATTTATTTATTTATTTATTTATTTATTTATTTATTTATTTATTTATTCAATTTCTACCCCGCCCCTCTAGACAACGTCTACTCGGGGCGGCTTACAAACATTAAAACACATTAAAACAATGTAGAAACAATCTTAGGTTCTTCATCCCAGGCTGCTCTGCATCTAGAATGCTGGGAAAAAGGGTAGGGAAGGCTAGCCAGTCAGGGGATGGGGGAATGGAATGCAGCAGTCTTGGTCTATCAGAGAAATATATAAGAAGCCTTTCTCCAGCAGTCTTTTGTGTGAATTCACAATGCTGCTTTGAAATTGGTAGACTTTTGATAATATCTTCAGATGTGATATTGTGGTACAGGGGGAGAGTCACCCAGTTGGATACAAGTCACTATCCATGCAGTCCTTCTACTTGTGAAGGGTGTCTTATACTATAATTTGGCCATCTCCTCTCTCCTATAACAGACATATTTGTTCTTTCCAACACTGCCTCCAACTTTCAGGAAAGGCTATGTTCAAGGTACAGTATAGGAGTCAGCGGAGCTTTGTGTTCTTCTGTTTGTTGACAATTTTGTTAAAACAAATATGTGTCCTTTAGTTTTTTTAAAAAAAACTATAATTTTTACACTGGAACATTACTTTCAATACATTACTTTGAAATAAATAGTGCTTCTCTGTACTTAGCACTAGAGATGCGCACCTACTGTGATTTGGCATATCCAGTCCACAGGTATTGTGCTGGTGTCCCAGATTCCACACCCCGCTTCTCACATGGGTGCCCACTCGGAGAAGGAGGCGGCACAGGTAAACCCACAGCTCTGCTTCTGATGAAGTGCCCATGGGAGGAGACGGGGCACATAATCTGGGGTACCCCCACAACTCTTCTGGGCCTGATCTGCCAGACTCCACTGAACTGCAGTAAATGCCCATCTCTACTTAGTTCTAGTAAGATTTCAACTGTGACAATTAACTAACTCTGCTCTGCCACAGTTTTAAATGGGATGCTGACAGACAGACTCAGGTTTAAAAGATCAACTTAAGGAAAAACTGGGAGGAAATGTAGATTTGACCTGAGAGAAAAGGAGGAAGGTGGATATATTTTGACAGATCTAAAAGTGAATTTTATAAAGAGAAGAGGAATGGTTGTCTATTCATGAAAGTATAAGGGAAACCAATTTAGCCATACAACAGCATGATACGTTTATACTGTGTGTCTGGAAATGCATTTGAACATTAAAAAACAAAATGTTTCCTCAAGAAGATCAGAATCCTTTTTTCCTTGGTTTTAGAACTTTTTGAGGAGGAAGCTACTTCAAAACTACATATATATTTGTTACAACAAATGATTGATTCATTTGGTGCAATCCAATTCCATAATTGAGATTAGTGACAAATTAAAAAAAGTTCTAGAATGAATGTCTTTTGTCTAATCTGAGATATGGTGTAAGGGAATTATAAATGGATTTGTTTCTTTGAGCACCAGACAAAACATAGACATTAAGATTGCAGCGTTGGTTGTAACTGGTAGGTGTTTTCTCTCAGTATTATGAGTAATTATCTGTTTGGGCATATGGAGTATTTTGGCTGCTAAACTAGGTAGTTAATATAATACTTAGTATCCAGGCATGAGTGCAACTGTTACTAATGCGGGGACCTCATATAATGAGCCAGCTTGTGCAATGAGTGAGTGAAAATACAGTAAGAATATAACTAGGATTTTATTATCTATCTTTTGAAAATGAAAACTTGGTAATTATATTTTAATTATTATAGTAAATAAAGTCATATGCTTTGAAAATGATTGAAGAATGATTTCAAATACAACTTCTTTCCATATAAAACTATTAAAATTAATTTGGTATATTCAATATAACTCAATTTCCACATCTTTTGTGATACACTGTATTTCCTTTTAAAATTTTTAGAATGTTTTTGCTTATTTTCTGAACAGCTGAGTCCTTATCTCTGTAATTTAGGTCTGTTCTATTAATTACATGATAATTGTAATATAAAGGAATGTTGCATCTTTAATAATGTTTTTGCGACCTATTTAGTTAAGCTTTAATGCTGAAGGAGAGAGAAATTAAATTAGCCTTGTAACCTCTTTCTGTTCCAGACTGATGATGGAAAATAAAAGCTCTTAGCCACAAAATGTAACACTTAGAATTAATATTTAATTAGACCAGCAAATTTTACACTGTGGCTGAAAGCTTCCAAAGAGTTGTTAGTGCCACAATTGACCTACAAGTTTAATAATAACTCACTTCTTGAAACAAGTGCCAGTTCAGCATAGTCGAGCCACTATAAGAAAGTCCTGAGAGATTAAAATCAGCAAGCCAAATGGCAGGCAAGGATTCCTGGAATGGAGCCTTCTGGAAAGCTGGGAACTGGAGTAGCTTTTTCAGCCAGAATTCATATAAAAACAGTGGGTGATAGTAGTACTCTACTGGTGATCTCTCCTGGTTTGGAACTTTCTATTTGGAATCTCAAATCCAACAGTGGAAGTTTATTACATGATTTCACTTGACTATATTAACATGAATTGTGTATTTTTGTGAACATTTTCAGTCTTCTTGACGGCAACTTCAGAATTTGTACTCTATGCCCAGTCCCACAAGCATACTCTGTTGACATAGTTTATAGCTCGGATATGTTTCTAAAGCACATACTTCAAAAGTATTCTGATGTGTCACATTTGTAGTGATATATTTTTAATATCTAATATTTACAGAAACGAGATAAAAGTATTTTTTCAGTGTCGTTTATTTTAGAATATCCTAGTGCTCTTATATCAGATTTTATACACTTGAAAGCTGTCTGATAAAACTCTTTCATATTCTTAAAAATTATTCTAGTAAAATAGGGCATCATGAGTTCAAAAATGTGAAAACACACACAGGAACAGACCGAAGAAGGAACACACTGCATTATTTATTGACTGCATCATAAATAATTAAAGAAAAACTAGTCATTAATTAAAAATTAAAGCAGATGAGGACCTTGCCAGCAGAGGGAGCAGTCATGTCTTTTGTCAGATTCACATCATTTCCTCACCTATTTCAGATTTTTCCCAGCCAGTCTTCCATCTGGAGTGAGCTTTGCAAGTCTGTTCCTGAATGACAAGCTATAATTTTATACTCAGTAAGAGATTAGTGTAAACTGATTGTAAAATTTGATATATTTAACTTACCATTTGATCACAAACATCAAATGGGTGTCTCTAATATTCCTTTTTGGAGATGTGATGCTTGGTACTCAATAAATTACTTAATTTTCTTCTTTCTTTTTTTGAAGGAACCAGTCATTTCTTCAAAATTTTAAAAAATTTATTATATGAAATAAATCCAAAAGACGTTATACTTGGTTTTTAAGAAAAGTTCTGATGTTTCTTTCTGTGCTATTTTGTGAGTATGGTTCTATATATGAGGTACATTTGCAGTGTCCTACTGTTAGTTCCATTTAAGACTAGAACCATTGAGCCAATTGCTGAATGGTAGGATAAAACTTCTGTAAATCCAGTTGAGTCCACACATCTATCATAGTTGCTACTAAGCAGTATGATATTGGCCATAAAAAATTAAAATGAGAATTGGTAAAGTGTAGTGTTTCTTTATCTTGACCCTATCATGTCTTAAATCAAATTCAAAATAAACTACATTTTTCAGACAAATAATATATGCACAACCCTCTCTGACACAATAGTATAAATATAGCATCAATTGTGCAAATATTTACTTGGAAGAGAATTCTGTTTATACTAGAGGTGGGGACCCATTTACAGTCCAATAGTCATAGGTACCCTGCCGAATGTAGCTAAAGCCCAGGTGGGCCACACACTTCTCCTAGTTACAGATGTTCAGCCCTACACTTCTGCTGTTTGCATACAACCATATATGTTCCCTACTCCACAGAAGGTGATTTCAATTCTTTCTCTGTCCCCGTCTCAATTCAGCCCATTGTGCTGTACTATTCTATCTTGCATGCCCATCAGAATGAGATAGAGGAAATGAGCTTTTGTTGATTTCAGTCAGCCTTTTTTCTTCCTTAGGCATGTACAGTATGCATGAATAAAAGGAGCTGCCAATCCAGGAAGAGAATGAACTTGCCCCATACCTTCTGCAACCCTACCCTCCTCCACTTCCTAGTTATTTCATGTATATCCATGGGGAAGATGGTGGGGACAAATTCTCCTGCCAGCTGCTGTAGTGGTAAGTGTAGAAAACAACACTGCAAGCAGGCAGGGCTATGGGAGAGGCCAGCTAGGTCACATCTAGGTCCATATCCGTGGTTTGAACCAGCAGAATGTATGAGACAAGGCTGGGAACAGCTTTTGTTTTCTCAATATTAATTATCCTGCCCATCTAATGGCAAGCCACTACTTTGCGCAGTGTACAAAAATTGCACACACAAACAACATCAAACATAATATAAACGTAACAATAAAAAAATACAACATAACTTCCCAGATGACAACAGCAAAATCAAATAAGTCACGTAAAATGGATCTGTGAATTTCTTAAATGGGGAGGACGTTCCTGAATGTCTCTTTATAAAGCACAGCTTAACTAGCTTCCTAAAGGCCAGAAGGGAGGGCGCCTGGTGAACATCAACAGGCAGCAAGATCCATAATGTCGTGGCTACCACCAAGAAGGCCTGGTTTCTGGTGGTAATTTTCCAGGCCTCCCCCCCCCCAGCATAATCACCCTCAACAATGAAGCCTGACATGAACAAGTGATCCAGATAGAAAATCTTAGGGACAGATGCTCTGATAAGTATGAAGGTCAAACCACTTAGGCCCTTATAGGTTAAAATTAACACTTACATTATTATAATGTGAGAAGTATTTCTGTCTTTCTTAAATCATAGTTACATAGTTCATAAACAACTATTCACTTTCACTGGCTGAGCCCAGGTTACAGTTTTATGTGAGTGGAAGGGAAAAATCTCTGTGTCCACGTCTTATATATTATTTAATGAAATCTTAATGTAGCTTCCTTTTGTTGCTCTTTCTCCTAAATTAATAAGTCAACCTGTCTTAATACAGGAGTTGCTGTGGTCCTTTGATCACACTGATTAATTTTTTTCCCACCCTTTTTTTAGCACTACAGTAACATTTTTGAGATGTGGCAAACAGAACTGTACACCATTTCCAAATTGATTTCACCATCAGTTGTATAAAGACATTACAGTATTGGCACTTTTCTTATGGATTCATCTTAACAATTTTCAACACATAATTTTTCATAACCTTTTTATAGCTGTCATACACTGGGTTGGTATTTTTATTAAGTTATTCACCATAACCTCCAGATCCCTTTGCTGGTGAAGTCATCAAAAGTTCTGTGTATTTATGTGAAATTGGCATTTTTGCCTCAGTGGGCATCATTGAATTGCACTTATTTTGCTCAAACTACAGTTTCGATTTTATTGCTCCATCATGAAATTTGGAGAGATATTTTTATAGCCTTTACAAATCCTGCAGAGCACATTTGTGGATTCCATGTTTGTGTTATTCCACAAATGTGGTATTCATTTTGTTGTATTCGCTAGTGGTATTCATTTTGTTAATGGGTGAGAAATATTGGATTTTACCCTCTGTTTCCAAACAGCTGAGCAAAATATATTTCAGAAAGTCATGGAGACCTTTTAGCCTTAAATCCAGTATTGGCTCTTTCATGGCCTGATCATAATTGTTTGAGTTATCTAGAAATTTCACCTCTGTGTCATAACCAGAATATGTATTTAGCGCTAAGTGAGGTTAATTGTATGTCTCCCAGATTTCATTTTCTGCCTCATGGAAACCCTAAGCATTTGACTAGAAACAGCTAGTGCATTAATGGTGCTAAATTCTTTTGGAGGCCTAGCATTTACATCCATTCTAATTCTGTGGAGTAGTCTGTTCCTTTTGATATTTTTGGTGTCTTTCATTCCATGTCCTCTTTGAAGTACAACATTATTCTGTATCCAGTACACCTTTCCTTAGGCTTACTTCCAACAGAGTTCTCCAAGTCACCACTATGCCCACAATATATATATTGGATGGATGGATGGGTGGATTGGGTGGGTGGGTGGATGGAATGTGTCCCATACTGGCTCAAAACCTGTATCTTTTTTACAGCCCCTCTTGTCCCAAAGTATTTCCTAGTGTGTAACTGCCTTCATGATATCAGGGGCCAGCCATGTACAGAGATTGTATCTGCCTTCCTAACCTTACGCAATGAAGTACTAATTTTTCTAAGAAAACTACCTTGGATTTTAAATTCTTAATTAGCAATTTATTCTCCATCCCTCCGGACAAGAGGACTTCCTCATTTCATTGGTATCCATATGCCCTACTGCTCCTGACACTTGCCCAGGGACATCTTCAATTCCTAACCTTTGCACCAGGACAAGAAGGCATTGTTTAGACTACACAGCAGTCATATACCATTTCTCTGTGTTTCTGATAAACAAAGCGTCTTGTGTTACAAACCTCCTACCTTTGAAGATAAATCCTTAGCAAAAAAGATATTGTTCTACTTTGTTTCTGCACCCAAGGTGTGGGATTTCATTATGACATATTTATAAGTAAATAATGCTGAAATCCTATTCATGTAAGTTCCTCAGCATATGGTTGATGATATCATCAGCCAGAACATTTTTAAAAGATTAAACTGTACCTTCCCCATCACAAAGCCCCTACAGCAGCGATCCCCAACCTTTTTGGGGTCGTGGACCAGCTGGGGGGGAGCAAGCTCCATGCGCGGGGGGCATGTTGTACCCGCGGGGGGGTGTCGCCAGCATGGGGGATGCAGAGATCCATATCTGCGGCCCAATTCCGGCAAGCCCACGGATCGGCATCGGGCTGCGGACCGGAGGTTGAAGACCCCTGCCCTACAGGATGAGTATTCCCTTTCATAGTTCAGAACTTGTGAGGGCCAAGGGACAGGAGAACAGAATTTTTCATATTGTTGTTCAGTGCTGTCAAGTCAGTTCTGACTTATGGTGAACTCTAAAATGCCCCATCCTCAACAGCCCTGCTCAGCCCTTGCAGATTAAAGGCTATGTTCTTCTTTAGGTAGAGAGTCAGTCCATCTTATATTTGGTTTGTCTCTCTTTCTGTAGCCTTCAACATTTCCTAGCATTCTTGTCTCTTCCAGCAAGTCTTGTCTCCTCATAATGTGCCAAAAATATAACGGCTTAGGTTTCATCATTTTTGCTTCCATAAACAGTGCAGGCTTGATTTGATCTAGGACCCACTTGTTCATCTTTCTGGCAATGCAGAGTATCCTCAAAGCTCTCTTCCAGCATCACATTTCAAATAAATCATTTTGCTTCCTGCCAGGATTCTTCGCTGTCCTTCTTTCACATCCATACATACTAACTAGGAATACAAGAGTGTGGATTATCTTGGCCTTGGTCTCCAGTGACACAATCTTGCATTTGGTAGGTTTTTCTAATTCATTCATTGCTGTCTTTCCAAAGTCTCTGTCTTCTGAGTTCTTGACTGCAGTCTCCATTTGAATTGATGATTGAATCAAGATTTACAATTTTTTTTTTTCACAATTCAAGTTTCTTCATTGTCAGCAAAGTTGTGTAGTTCTTCTGTAGTCAACTGCGGACCTGCTTTGGAATTTTCTTTCATTTTCACTAGAAGTCATTTCAGATCATTGCTACTTTCTGCCAGTAATATGGTATCATCTGCATGTCTTAAATTATTGATGCTTCTTCTACCAGTTTTACTATCAACATAACTGGTACCTTTTTCTTGTTGCTGGCTTTCAGAACTGGACAAACCAAGAAACTCTCCATTGGTATTTTGGCTTGTGGATGTAGCTGTGCAAGGGGATTAATTGTACCCTATTTTTAAAATGTATGTTAGCTATTCACAATTATTTTTCATCATGGGAGAGGCAATGTGGTGAAGCAGACAGAATGGCAAGCAAGAGGCCTGGGTTCAAATCCCCATTCAGCCATGGATACTCATTGGGACAAGGAGAGTTAAGTTTTGTAAAACCACTCCTTAAATGTTTCCCATCCTGTGCCCCATTAAGGTCTATAAAAGTTGGATGCAATTTGACAACACAAAACAACAACAAATTCCATTGTATTTCAATAATGCAAGGATCAACAAGGAAGATAATTCAGTCATGTTTCCTAAATATTTATTTTCTGTTTTTAATTTAAGGACACTAAGCTGTAGTAATATATTTTTGTATAATATGAGTCTTACCATTACTGTACACATCATTTGCTTGTTTAATCTAGTTATTCTGTTGGGTATACAGTGGTGCCTCAACTTATGAACGTCCCAACATATGACCATTTCGAGTTATGACCAGCTCCGGACGCAAAATTTTGCTTCTACTTGTCACCGGAGCTTCGAGTTACAACCAGAAAAAAGCAGGGAAAAAAGGTGGGGAATTCAGATTGTTAACTGTTGGTGGTGAAGAGACTGCTTCTTTGTAGCTCTTTCACCCCAGTGGTTAGAGTGTGTGATCAGAGAAGGCTTTGGACTGCCTGGTAAGGTAAGGTGCTGCTTTCTACTTTTTAAAACTGTCCTGGGTGGGTTTTGCAGCATGGTTTTGGGCTGGGTGATGGGATTATGTTTCTATGCTGTGATGGGTCTTGCAGGGGTGGTTTGTTTTTTGAGTTTTTTCCCCCATTTCCGATTGGTCTTGCAAGGTTTGTTTGTTTTTTTGGGGGGTCCCATTTCCGATGGGTCTTTCACAATTTGTTTGCTTTTTGTTTTGGGTTTGTTTATGGTGTTTGGTTTTTTGTTTTTTTTTTTTTTTTTTGCATTTCTGAAGGGTCATACATGGTTTGTTTGCTTTCTGCTTTGCTTTTTTGCATTTCCTAAGGGTCTTGCACAGTTTGTTTGCTTTTCTTTTTCTTTTCCTTCAGCCGGAACAGATTAATCGTGTTTCCGATGGGTCTTGCATGGTTTGTTTGCTTTTTGCTTTTTGTTTTGGTTTTTTTGCATATCCGAAGGGTCTTGCACAGTTTGTTTTCTGCTTTGCTTCTTTTGCATTTCCGAAGGGTCTTGCACAGTTTGCTTTTCTTCCCCCCCCCCGGCCAGAATGGATTAATCACGTTTCCAATGGGTCTTGCATGGTTTTTGTTTGCTTTCTGCTTTGCTCTTTTTTTTATTTTGCATTTCTGAAAGGTCTTGCATGGTTTGTTTGCTTCCCCCACCCCTTCGGAACAGATTAATTGTGTTTCCAATAGGTCTTGCAGTGCTTTGTGGGGTTTTTGGTGATTTTTTCTTTGGCCGGAATGGATTAATTGCATTTCAATGCATTCCTATGGGAAATGGTGCTTCGACTTACAACCAGAGTTCCGGAACCAATTAAGTTCGTAAGTCAAGGCACCACTGTATTATATTTACTTTACTCTCCCTTACATTAGTTACGATAAATCTTATATTGCAGTGAGCTTTTTGTCTAAACATCCGCCAATTTTTGTTTCTACAAGTCATTTTGAGTAAGAATAAGAAAAAGGTAGAAACTATGGGAATCCATTCCATATCAAATACAGAAAACTGAACTTTTTGGCATCACACAAACTGATATACATGCAGCAATTAGTGCTTTGAATTAGGGGAGTGATAGATTCATGGAGAAGATGGTGAGAAATGTGAACATCATGCAGGTCCGTCTTCTGCCATTGAATTCTGCTGTTTTTGAATTGTTATATTGTGGGTTTTATTTTGTTTGAGTTAAATTATTTTTGTTTTTTTAAAAAAGTACTTCAGTGGTTGGAACCCACACTACAGTGGTGCCCCGCATAGCGACGTTAATCTGTTCCAGGATTAACGTTGCTATGTGAAATCGTCGCTGAACGGAACAAAAAACCCCATAGAAATGCATTAAATCCTGTTTAATGCGTTCCTATGGGGCAAAAACTCACCGTTCAGCGAAGATCCTCCATAGGAGCGGCCATTTTCGCCGCCTCGGTAAGCGAGGAATCCGTCCTGAAAACAGCAGCGGCCATTTTGCAACCGCCCATCAGCTGTTAAAAAAGCATTGCTTTGCCATGATCACTTCCCCAAGCACGGAACCGACCATGGCAGAGCAAAATTCCACCACCAGCCAGCCCCCCACGATGCCCTGCCTCCTTGGCGGGGCTGTCCCGGGGCGCAGACGGGCAGGCCAGAGGGGCAGGATGCATCCGGGCCACTGCCTGGGCAGCTGCGGGGCAAACACACACTGCTCAGGGCACGGGGCCTCTCCCTCCTGGGGCCAGGCTCCTCCACCTCTCCTCGGTCCTTGGCGCTCCCAAAATCCAGCGAGCCTTTCCAGGGCCAGCCCGCAGACAAGGCATCGGCTGCCAAAGGTGCTCGGCTCCGGCCTCTGCCTCCGCCCCCCTCCTGCCCATGGCGCCTGGCGGGTGGATGCGGCTCTCTGGCAGCGTGTGGGGATTGGGGCCAGGCCCTTTCCCCCTCCTTCCGCAGTTGCTTTGCCCTGAACGGTTCCCCAAGCAGGGAACCGATCAGGGCAAAGCAAAATTCCACCCAGGCCCGCACGATGCCCGGTCTCCTCGGCGGGGTGCAGATGGGGCGGGGAAGGGGTCTCTGGCGCGCCGCCGCCCCGTCCAGCGCTGCTGCCCTGATCCCGGTCCCCGCCACCTCCTCCTTTGCAGCTCTCTGGCTGTGCGTGGGGATTGGGGCCAGCCCCTTAGCCCCTCCTTCCGCTGATCAGCTGGTGGAGAAGCTTGCTTTGCCTTGATCAGTTCCCCAGGGAACCAATCATCGCAAAGCGAAATTTCCCCATAGGGAACATCGGAAAGCGATCGCAAAATCTTCATCGCAAAGCGATTTCATCGTTATACGAGGCAATCGCTATGCGAGGCACCACTGTACTGATTTTTGGTAGGTTTAAAATATTTTGATAAGTTAATTAAATGGTGTACTGTCTCTAATAGTCTACATGTAACACTGACTGCTAAGTCATATAGAGGAATTAGTTCTGCAGTAACTGTTTACATATATTGAAACAAGAAATATTTTTGTACAGTGGTGCCTCGCATAACGATGTTAATTGGTTCCAGAAAAAAAAAACGTTATGTGAAAACATCGTTATGTGAAGCACCATTTCCCATAGGAATGCATTGAAAACCGGTTAATCCGTTCCAATTGGAACGGATTATCCAGTTTTCTCTCTCCCCGCGCGGCTTGGATCTGACCCACGGCGGCTACCTCAGCCATGGCTGGACTCCCTAGAGTCCGGCCATGGCTGGGGTAGCCGCCGCGGCTCGGATCCAAGCTGCGGGGGGAAGGTGGTGGGATTGGGATGCCTTTCAGGCATCCCGGGCTTGGATCCCACCAACCGCCGGTTACCCTTCAAGCTCCCCGGTCCACCCCCCAGCCTGTCCCCGATGCCGGTAGCCTCCCCGCACCGCCTACCCAGGCTGTTCTCGGACACCTAGGTGTCCGAGAACGGGCTGGGTAGGCGGCGCAAGGAGGCTTTAAGCGGCGGGGACAGGCTGGGGGGTGAATCGGGAAGCTTGAAGCCTTCCCGCGCCGCTTACCCAGGCTGTTCCCGGACTTCTGGAAGTCCGGGAACGGCCGGGGTAGGCGGTGCGGAGAGGCTTCAAGCTTCCCGGTCCACCCCCCAGCCTGTCCCCGGAGCTCGGAAGGGAATTGTCGGCAAAGCGATTTTTCCCCATAGGCAAGATCGTTGTGCGATCGCAAAAGTGATGGCAACAAAGCCATCGCTATGTGATTTTTTCGTTAAACGGGGCACTCGTTAAGCGAGGCACCACTGTATATTGTTATTATGTGCCATTAAGTTGCTTCTGACTTAACAGTTCTATAAATCAGAGACTTCTGAAAGATCTTGTCAGAGAGTCTCTCCCCAATGTCATCTGCCTGACCCACCAGATCCTCTCAGGCAATGCTCCTCCAAATGGTCACTATGAAGTAGACCTGGAAGTCTTCTACGAGGGGTCGAGCCTTGATTATGGTAGTACCAACTCTGTGGAACCAGCTCCTCTTGGAGCAATGCCTAGCCCCATTCCTGCTAATAATTATAAGGCAGTTCAAAATACTGCGTTTAAAGGAGGCCTTCCACAATGATATCACACCTCTTCCCCTGCTCCTACAGAGATAATGTCTTTTTGGGGTCATTGCTTTTAATTTTTTTCACTGTTTAGTTATCCATTTATTCTTACATGTTTGTTCATTTGATTATGTTGCAAACCTTCCCAATAGTGCATTGCACTAACGGGATGGTAAACAAACAAACAAACAAACAAAATCATTAACAGATTTGCTCAGATCTTGCAAACTCAAGGCTGTGACTTCCTTTATGGAGTCAAATAATCTTATGTTCTATCTTCTTCTTTCATTGCTGCCTTCAGCACTTTCCCCCTTTATTGTATTTTCCAGTGGATCTTTCCTCCCTCTAGTATGTCCAAAATGCAATACCCTTAATGTAGTCATTACTGGTTCCAAAGCGAGTTCAGGCTTGATTTGATCTAGCACCCACTTATTTATCCTTCTGATGGTCTGTAATATTCATATAGGTTTCTTCGAGCACCATATATTTTGAATGAGTCAATTATTTTGCTGTCACAGGCTTTCACATCTGTAAATCATTGTCAAATACATCATAGCATGGATGATCTTGGCCTTGGTCTCCATTGATACATCCTTACTCTTAAAGACCTTTTCTAGTTTCTTCATAGTTGCCCTTTCAATCTGCTTCTGACTTCTTGGCTGCAATTTGCATTTGGATTGATGTCTGAAATGCGATATAGTACAACTTCAAACATTTTCAATTTCTTCAGTGTCAACATGAAAGTTATATAGTTTTTTGTAGTCATGATTTTGTCTTTTTAATGCTCAATTCTAATACTGCATCTTTCACATTCATCAGTAGTCATTTCAAGTCATTGCTGCTTTCTATGAGTAATACAGGGTCTTGCATATCTTACGTTATTGATTCCCCCCCCCCAGCTTTCACTCCTTTTTTTCCTGAATCTAATCCAACTTTCCATGGTATGTTCTGCATATAGATAAGCAGATAAAATGGATCCTTAGCTGAGATCTTTGTTTATTGGGACCCATTCTGTTTCTTTACATGCTGTTCCAGCAAAAATCCCTTGTCCAGAGAATAGGTTATATATCAGGACAATCAAATGTGGCATGCCCATTTCGTTTAGAAAGATCCATAATTTTTCATGGTGCACACAATCGATAGTTTTGCTTTAATCTAAAAAGCACTACAGTGGTGCCTCGCATTATGACGTTAATTCGTTCCAGCGAAATTGCTGTAGAATGAAAACGTAATAGGAAAATAAAAAGCCAATTAAAACGCATTAAACCTGTTTAATGTGTTCCAGTGGGCTGGAAACTCACCGTCCAATGAAGATCCTCCATAGGGCAGCCATTTTCAGTGCCTGTGCAGCAAGGAATCCGTCCCAGAAAACAGCAGGGAGCCATTTTATTTACCTGGTGGCCATTTTGAAACTGCTGATCAGCTGGAGGAAAATCGTCGTTTTGTGAAGAATCCGTTCCTGAAGCAGGGAACCGATCATCACAAAGCGAAAAAACCCCATTCAGATCATCGTTTTGCGATCACAATTGTGATCGCAAAAAGTTCGTCATAATGCGGTTTCGTCGTAATGCGAGGCAGTCGTAAAGTGAGGCACCACTGTATCTGGTTTTCTTCTGAAATGCTTTGTTGTGGTTCAGTAGCCAACATATATTTGCAGTACAATCTTTAGTGCCTCTTCCTTATCTGAATTGAGCTTGAACATCTGTCATTTACAATATGTGGAGTATGAAAGGTCTCTTGCAGTCTTTAAGACCACTTTGCTTGCATAGGAAATTAACATAATTATGATATACAGTAGTGCCTTGCAAGACAAATGCCTTGCAACACGAAAAACCCGCTAGACGAATGGGTTTGGCTAGGGTTTTGGTGCCTCGCAAGATGAACATTCCTATGGCCCTGCTTCGCAAGATGAAGCAGGGCCCGCATTGCTGTGGAGGCGGGGGCGGGGGCGCCCCCACACAGTGCCACTTTCAGTGGTCCCCCTTTCAGAGGTCCCCCGCCAGTCTTACCAGCACCATCGGAGCCGGGACCCAGCAGGGAGGTGGCAGCCATTTTGTTCTCTTCTCCACTCCCTCCCCGCCTCACAGCTGATCGGCACTGGGTCTTAGAAGCTTCCCCTGGCTTGCCCAGCACCGAAAAAGAGCTGGAAATAAAAAAAATATGCTTTCCCTCTGCCCCCAGGGAAGCCTATGAAAATGGCACTTTGCCATGGGGGGTGGGGGTGGGCGGCAGGCTCGCCCCCCACTTCCCCCACCCCACCCCCAGTGCTGTTGTCCGATAGTGCTGGGAACACTGGCGGGGAACCTCTGAAAGCAGCGGGGGGGAGGGGGGCCAAGCCTGTCCCCCCCCCACGGCAAAGCACCACTTTCAGAGGCTTCCCTGGGGGCAGGGGGAAAGCACAATTTTTTATTTCCAGTTCTTTTTCGGTGCTGGGCAAGCCCAGGGAAAGCTTCACAGCTGATCAGCTGTGAAGCGGGGAGAGGGGGGCAGGAGCAGAGAAGAGCGCAAAGTGGCTGCCACCTCCCTGCTGGGTCCGGGCTCTCAGCTGTTTGGCGCTCTTTTTCCTGCTTTTTGGGGGCTGCCAAGGCACTGTGAGGAGCCTGGCTCAGTCTACAGTACCTGGTAAGTGACTTTATTTCAGTTTTTTTGTTTTGGACTTTTTTCCCCCATAGGAATCCATTAATTAAATTTCAATGCATTCCTGTGGGAAACCGTGCCTCGCAAGACAAACTTTTTGCTGGATGGCTTTAACCGTGTAATGGATTAATTTCATCTTGCAAGGCACCACTGTTATTACTTCACTTTTTGGTGCCTCTTTTCTTTGAAATTTGAATGTCTATTAAATGCTTCCAAGCTGTTCACCATTGTTTGTTTTCCATATTTGTTGCCTTATTCTTGTTAGGATTTTAATAGATTCAATTTCTATATCTTGAAATAGTGCTATTAATGTTCCATCTATTCTTGGTAATTTATTTCTTCCAAGTACTTTGGCAACAGCTGTCACTTCACTTTCTAAAATTGCAGGCTCTACATCATAAGATTCTTCATTGAAGGAATTTGTTTTCCTTGCATCTTTTCTGAATAATTTTGCTGTGTATTGTTTCCCTATTCTCTTTAGTTTATCTGTTTATTAAGACATTCTCTTCATTTTCTTGGGTCTTATGGAGGTGATATCTCATTTTTCCTCTTTTGATGTTCTCTTCTATTTCTTTGTCTTGATTGTTATAATAGTTCTCTATATCCTATATAATAGCATCTCTATATAGATGCCAGTCACAGAAAGTTTCATTTAGGATTCAAATCCTATTTCGGTCACTCTTTATTTTTTTCTTATCATCTGTCATTAACAATTTAAGAGTTCAATGAATCATTATTTTATTTTGTTTCACTAAAGAAACAGGCCTTTTGTGTTCTTCCTTGTTAATGCATCTAGTTTTGTTCCAGAACTTCTCTGACTGATAGGCAATGTAATGGAGTATTGCAAATTTGTTCTTTATATGGATCTTAAATTCATCAGAAATGTCATTTAAATTATATTTTGGCACTAGACTCATTTTAGTGATTTTCTTCAGTATTACTCTAATTTGTGACAGTAAGAATTCATGGACTGTACTATCATCTGGTCTTGGTCTTGTTTTTGCAGACAGAATACAGCTTCTTCATCTTATCCTTCTAACTCTATACTGTATATACTCGAGTATAAGCCTAGTTTTTCAGCACAATTTTTTTTGCTGAAAAAGCACTCCCCTCAGCTTATCCTCGAGTCAGTGTCAAAATTACATGTTCTGCCCTGTAGTGCAGGTGTTCTCCGGACTCCCCCGCTCATCTGCGGGTGCCTGCAGCCTCTCTGGATGATCACCTGGGTTAAGTACACTGCTTTTCCACTTCCAGGACACTCCCATCCTCCTCCTTCTGCATATTCTATGTACCCACCTTCCTCCTCCCACCTTCATCCTCCATCTCCCTCCATCTTGTTACGCAGCAATAGAGCAGTAGATAAGTGCAGCATCCGGTATGGGTCCGCACTCCCTCCACAGGCAGCAAAGTGTATCTCGCAGCTCAGACGGGTAGTGTCTTCAAAAACATTTAACCTATGCCTCAATTAATGTAATTTTAATGGTATCTATTTTTATTTTTGAAATTTACCAGTAGCTGCTGCATTTTCCACCCTCAGCTTATACTCGAGTCAATAAACTTGGGTGCCTCTGCTTATATTCGGGTCAGCTTATTACCCGAGTATATATGGTAGTCTGTTTCCTTTGTATATTAACCATCTGGTGAAGCCCATGTTGCCTGAACAAGTTGCAGTGAACAAGTTGTTTATTTATTTATTTTATTTATTTATTTATTAGATTTTTACCCCACCCCTCTAGACAAAGTCTACTCAGGCTTCATAGAATTCTTTGAGTCACTTTCTTGCTTTGTTTCTGACTCTTAGAGGCATTCCTTTCTGGTATGTGATCAGTTTCTTCCTAGCCATTGGTGTAAAAGCTTCCAGTTTCTTTTTTTTAAGTATCTGCAGTTGGAGCATAAGTTTTCCGAGAAATCCAATCAATATTATCCAGTAAAACTTTGCTTTATAACCCCTAACTCTTTATGCTGCATTTCTCTTCACTATTAGAATCATGTTGTTTTTTCTGAGTTTGTCATTTCCACAGTAAAAAATGTGTGTGTCTGATTTGTATAATATTGCATTGTAATGTTTATATATCCCATTTGTTACTTAATGGTTTTCAGTTTATGTAGATTCATACCTCTCCCATTTCATGTTCCAGTTCATGTGTTACATAGCATCAGAATTTTCCTTTGCCTCTGTGCAGTTTGGTAATTACACACCTTTTCAGCTTTTGTTTTTTGGATCTGATCTGTTTGGATTTTAGTGGGTATCAGAGTTTAACAATATACGCAGTTAGTTTAGTTATTAACAAGGAATTTAATCTGTGTCCCTGCCTCCTACTGATCACCGGATCAGAGAGGGAAAAGAGGATGTGCCTTGATCTAATCTTCCCATCCTCACCTCACTTATTTCCTGGGAAATTTGTGCTGTTAAGATTTAGATCCTCAGTGTGCTCTATCCAGTGGTATCCTTTTATGAGTATGGATGTAGAGCAGTGGTTCCCAACCTTGTGTCCCCAGATGTTCTTGGACTAAAACTCCCAGATGCCTTCCCCACTAGTTCTGCTGGCCAGGATTTCTGGGAGTTGTAGTTCCAGAACATCTCGGGACCTAAGAATGGGAACTACTGAACTAGAGGATTCAAAACCTGTTTTTCCTCCAGATACCCTTTGCTGTCCTTCTCATATGCAAAAGAGAATTTTTGTGTGTTTTTATCTTTAAATGCAAGCATTAAAATATCACACATAAGATATTATGCAATGTATTTTCTTTTTGTATTACAGATACTTATGCTCAAATGTATGACTGAAATGAGTACAACTTGAAAGTGCTTAACTATGATCAGATTGTGCTTTATCAATGTATATATGCATAACATATCATTCAAACTGTATTATAAATGTAATTTAAAAAATCTTATGAGAAGATTTGACAATGATTTCTTTAGTAGAGACAATATGCTTTTCTTTAGATGTAGATTACAAGTCATATTTTTAATAATGTCTAGGTATTGATGACCTATTTTCCCTTCAATTTGTCATTGAAAAGACAAAGCCCTGCCCTTAGAATATTAATTACCTTTTTTATCACACAGGTTGTGCATTTTGTTTCCATGTTTTACAGAATAAAGCAATTATGGAACGTGTTACAATCTTGTCAGATACGGTAGTTGGTCTTGAATCATTTATTGGCTCTGAGAGAGAAACCAATCCATTATACAAGGATTACCATGGTAAGTTCCATCCTTAGCAATGCAAAAAGTCTATCTTAAGTGCTTCTAGAGCACTTAGCAGGTACCTGCCAATTGGAATATCTGCTATAAAGTATCATTGATTTCATTTTGCAGAATGCCTCTTAAATGGTTCATCTTGCTAGCCAATCTTGATTTAGACAATTTTTCACTAAAATGCATTAAGGCTGCAAAGGAAACATGGCAACTCCTTGCATGTTGTCAAGCCATATTAGCAAGGCATGGCTCAATCAGATGTACATCTCAACAGGCAGGCTTTGGGGAATTCACATGATGGGGAGGCTTGGCAATCATCTGACCACTGAGCTGAAATTGTCATGAAATCAATAGTTTTGATCTGCCAAGTTCAAAATAGAGTACATGAAGAACAGTTATATATTCCACTGAACAGTAAAACGCAGCTAAATGATACAGCACAAGGTAGAGCTTTCTGAGATAACTAATTAATTTGCATTATTTTTACTGTTTTTTTTTTTTTTGCAGAATCATATGGTGGCTTACACTAGAATATAAGGAATTTATGAAAGCACTTTTGTTGTAGAAATGTATTTCACTTCACTCTTTTAATAGATTATCATCAATAATTCCTAATGACCTGGTTTGTCTGACTTTTGCACAGATTTTGGTGGAAGTTGTTGGAACACAATCTGGGAATGTTGAAAAGATAGTTAGAGTCCTTTCCTGTGCCTCACTGCTCAGAAGTAAACCTCACTAAATTTGATCAGACATTGTCAAGTAAGGTGTGCATAGAATGAAAGCCTTGGAGACAAAGCACTGAATGACAGTTTTAGCTAATCCAAAACAAAGCTGCAAGTGTAAAGAAATAACTAGTGTTATTATTGTACATTACTGTTGTTCCATGGAAAACTATCCAAAGCCTGAGCTGCTTGTCTGAGTCTGTAAGACTGCTTTTCTACATATGGTGACAAAAATGCTGCTTGGATAGTATGGAAGAACCTTGTTTATTTCAGCCTGGTTAAGTCTGTGCTTTGTTGTGTAATAAGACAGTATTTTGAAATACTTTTATTGAGTAAGTAAGCTATAAAAATGACCAAAGATGCACCCCTTTTTCAACCCATGATGCCCATGTGGCATTAGTTTAGTCAAATGTTGTACTAATACATTTAATATTACAGCTCTCTTTCTAATGAGAATGTGTTTAAGAAAATAAATGTCTTGCATAATATGTTTGTTTTATTCTTGTTCTTTTCCTTTCAATATTGTGTTCTTGTTATTTTTTTTCTTTCCTAACCCAAATATTATCTTGTGTACACATTCTGAGATTTCCACAAACGTTTCAGCCAAGGCATCTGTATTTATTTTGTATTTGTGTATTTCTGCCCAAGGTTCACTGCCTTACCATGCACATGCCCTCGCTACAGTGGTCATTTGTCCTCCATTTAAAGAGCTGTCCTCCTTTTTGGTGACAAATGCCCACTGCTCTTTTTTTTAAAGTGTAAGTGAACACCCTATTCCACAGTGAGTATCCCTGGCTGCACAAGGACAGAAGAGGCTTTGATTGGTAAATTAAAGTACCATTAAGTTAAATGATTCAGGGAGCAGGAAGACATTTTATAAGAAAAGCCACAAACCATATACACTGATATGGTTACTGATGATTCACAGGAAGGATATGGCATGTTATGGTCATATATGAAATACAGGTATGAGGTCAGTCATTCTGAAAGTGCTGTTCAGACCATTCCTCTGGGAAAAAAACTGACTGTTGCCTACTAATATTTCAGCAAAACTACAGTGATCTTTATTTATATGCTTTCATTTTGTAAGCTTATAGAAAATACAAGGCAATGGGCATTTCAGAAAATTATTAAACATGATGCCTTATTTGATTTATATCCCATCTTTGCCTCAGTGCTGTGTTCCAAGCGGTTGCCTAGTCACAGTATTGTGCAACATAATAAGGAGTAATTTACTTTCATTTAAATTATAGTAATAATGCCAAAATGTAATGCTTGCATATGTCAGTTTAAATTGGCATATGCAAATTTAGTGAAAAAATGTCCACATTTTTCTGAAGAATTGTCTTCTTTTTGGTGTTCGTTGTCCTCCATGCCCATCTTTTTGGTGATGGAGCAGTTAGCACTCTAACCTCCACCATATATTATTATGTATTGCTAACAGCCCTTCTGTATTCATTTGTACTGAAACACTGGCTTGTGAAGACTTGCTCTGTTTTAAAACATAACCATATTTGATAGAATATTTGATCTTGTCATAGCTGGAAGTTATACCATGTTTCCCCCAAAATAAGACAGGGTCTTATAATAAGTTTTGCTCCAAAAACACAGTAGGGCTTATTTTCAGGGGATGTTTTATTTTATAGTCATGTCATCTTCTGATTGCTGCACAATGCTGCACAATGGTGGAGGGTGGGATTTCACTTGACTAGGGTTTATTTTGGGGGTAGGGCTTATATTACGAGCATGCTGAAAAATCATACTAGGGCTTATTTTCAGGTTAGGTCTTATTTTGGGGAAACAGGGTACTTACTGTAAAATAACTACAGTAACACTTTCAACTGTACCTATTGTTGATGGCTCCCTATTCACTCCAAGAATGTTCTGAAAATGTTCACCCAAGTTTGTCCAAAAGACAAAGAGCAGACAGAGATTTATCACTAACCAATGCGAGAAAAATTAATCTTTGGTAAATACGGTCATTTGGAATATGTGAAAACATTTTCCAACAAATTTATCTTAGAAAACTGAACAAATCATGTTTGTTCTTTTCCCTACTTCCAAATATATACTAGATGCCTGAAAAAGAACACTGTGTATTTTGCTGGCACTTTCTGACCAAAAGAAAATGTGAAGTTGTTTTTTAAAATGAAAAATATTTTTATCTCTGAGCATTGAAGGTGTTGTAGAGGGGATGTCAATGAATGCATGTGTACTGCCTTAATTCACACATACATTTCTTCTTCTTAATTGGCACCTCTTTCCAGGTAATGGCTCCAGTCCAGCTAAAATTAGTTACAATTATGTTCCATTGAAAATAGGGTAGTGCTAACTAACCTATTTTCTTGGCTTGAATGGGAATTGGTTACAGTAACTCTACCCAGCTTAAGGCCAATGTATTTAAGATTGTATAAATGAAGGGTACCAAACATATATATATAGCACTAAGTTTTGCAAAAGTGTTATTATGACATTGAATTATCTAGTGAAAATATCAATTTTTACATTTTTCACATGATTTAATTTTTTAAAATTCTAACTCCTGGTTTTGTATAACTGTGTAAATGGAGTTTTCCTAATTTCGCTCTATATATATTATATTAGGTAGATGTAAATCTAATAATAACGCTAATTTGCAAAAACTAAGATTGTATGACAAAAATGACATTTGAATAGCTCAGTGTTTTTACCTTGATGCATTAGATTTAAAAGTAATCTAAAAGTAATATTAACTTCAGTTGTTACATTTTGTAAAATTCCTCTCTTTTTCTATTGTGGAAAATGACCCTTTGGTTATTCAGAAACTATATTAAGCTGCACAGAAATCATCCAGCGTCCTTGTCAAAAGAAATCAGCTTGAGACTCAGTTGACAGAATGCAGACCTTGCAGTGTGCCTAGCATTGTTATAAAATTCCACCAAGCTCAATAGACATCTTGCATGCAGAAAATAATTCATGTGTGTGCATGCGTGTGTTGTTGCAACATTTATCCAAAAAACTATTCTGCAATTCTGGTTACTACAAGAGTTTTTAAAAAACTAATTATCAGAGTGCAAAACAAAATGATTTTCATATGAGCTTCACTGGTTATCAGTAGCCCATGAGTCTTGCTTTGCTGGCTGCTTACTGGTGCATTTAATAAAATAAAGATCACTCAGTGGTGCCGTGGGCAGCATGCAAGGTGATAGCCATATTTGCTTACAGTAAATACAAGAGAAAATCACACACAAACCGGCTGTAGTTTTGACAAGTATTAAGATCCCTCTTTACATCAGTACCTCTGTACCAAAGTGCAATTAGTTTTCCTCGCACAAGGATTTCTGTTTATCTTATTCTGCTTGATTACTTGAGTATAATCGCACGGTTTGCTTCATTGCTCCTGGTCGTAAGCTCCAGTTTTAAAAGGGGAGGATGAGTGTGTGTAAATATACTGAATTCTGCTGTAAGACATTAATTTGCGCATTTGGATATCAGCATTTCCTTAACTCTTTTCCTCCATTCCTTTTACTTTTCACAAGGTTTGGTTCACATACGCCAGATTCCTCGACTTAATAGCTTGATCTCTGATGTGTTAGACACGAAGGACCTTGCTTTTAGGTTGAAAAGGAAGCTGTTTGTGATTGAGGTAAGATTTGTTTTATATACAATCCAATATGAAACTAAAACCTTGCGTTGAATGTTTAATTATATTTGATTTGCATCAGCTGTTGCATAATCCTATAGCTGAGTTTTCAAGTTTGAGATGGTTCTATAGAATATTCTTTTTTTTTCTTAGAATGTTTCTGCATTATAAAAATTGGAGTATATAGAAACAATTCATATTATTTTTTAATGAACTTATAAAAAATAGGCCATAACCTTCAATAACAAAGCATGACATACATATTTCTAAAGATGTCAGGAGCATGTTTAAATAAATGTTAATGATTTGCTCTTACTTGTGTTGGCGAGTGGGGAAGTGTCTACATGTTATTACTGCAATTGAGGGTTTTTAATGTGTAATGCTGCCTAAAATTGAGTGTGGTATGAGGGATAAATGTCCTTATCAGTATTCAGAAACCATTTCCTTTGCATTATTGGAATCTCCTTTCGCTTCTCTGTGTCATTTTAAACACAGTATCATTTACTAATACCCTTTAGTAAATTTTGTTCCAGTTTTAAACTTTTTCCCCCTGACAGTCTACAGTCCACATGCAGTTTTAGAAAATTTAATTTTGTTTTAGTCTTTCTGGGAAGCAAATACACATAGAACTGTTAAGCAATTCAGGCTTGTGTATTTATTAACCAAATAAGTGCTGAGAAGCTAAAAGAGATGGCTTTGGGGGGGGGTGAAGGGATAGTGATCAGTACAGTCTGTGCAGCTTTTAAACAAAGACATAAAACAGCCAAGCAGCCCTGACAAATCATTTAGTTTAATCTCTTTTCAGATGAAAAGCTGTTAAGCAGGCCACTTGTCTTAACTGCTTGAAACCATAAAAGGAAGAATTGCCACCAATATATTAGCATATTTTTTACTTCATCACGAAATGATGGTCAATGTGGCTTGGCACTGCTTTGGTATTTCGTATTTCACCCTTAAGTGACCACTTTGGCCCTGATTTGACCCTCTGCCCTCTTCAGCTGGCCACTTGATAAGATAACTTAAGGCTTCTCTTTCTCTCTCTCCATCTCCTTCACTGTTTCTCCCCAATTGAAAGTTGCACTAACCTATAAAATGTTGAAAGAAGCTTAAGGAGTGACAAATTAAAGTGCCCTCCTTCTAATAATAGTCATCAATGTCCTTAATTATCTAGTCCTATTGAAGTAGTTAATAGTTAATCAAGAAGCCAATTTTCAGCCAGGCCACTCCCTTCAATGGGTACTTGAAGTTTCTCAACTAGAGAGCTACTCAATTCAAAAGCTACTTTAATGTATAATGTATGACTCTTGTGTCTTTTTTACCGTATTTCTTTTAAGAGATGGCAATTCCTCTGTGGGATTTTTAATTCTGAGGAAAGAGTACATTTAACCAAGCTAAACACTATGCTAGTGTAGTCCATTTTAACATAATTTCACATCATCAGAAATGTATTCATATTGTGAATCAGTTGAATAAAGATCTTTAATATTCATGCTAGAGTTTAAAATGCAGAAACTGTAATTGTTTTTATTGATACAGACAAACAGGCAGTGTATTTTCCTACTGTGTTAAATTTCTATTTATTATATATTTGCATGTATTTTTTTTCACGATGAATCCTGAATCAGAAAATATTTTTCCTCACTACAATGTCATTTGTTATTTGCTTGTGATATGAAAGTCAAATTCAGCAGCTTGGTTTAAGGAATTTATGTAGCCTAAGGTTAAAGACATTTGATGTAGTAGTGTTAAGGATTCTTTTTAAAACTGTAGAAATGCATAAATGACCTGCTTTAATAATTTCAGCTGTCCTTATTTAAAACTGTGCTCCTTCTATTTTTTTCCCCATTTTTGTGAAGAGAAACCTATTACTGCCTAACATAGTCTTTGAATGTCCAGCATTGCCCTCCATTATTTTTCTTCTGTTCATGTTTTTAAACTGCAGCATCATTTCCCTATCGAGGGAAGGGCAGTGTAAATATAGCTTGTGCAAATTCCTAATGCAAATGGTTGACCAAAATCATAATTATATTTAATAATTCAAGGAAAGGAAAAAATAACATCACTTAGAAATTACGATGGAAAGTACTAAGTAACACACATTATAATGCACAGCAGATCTGTATAGCTGTGTGTCATTTTAAAAGAGAGTAGAAAGAATATCACATTGAAGCATTCTTCAGCCGAACATTAAATGAAGAGGGAAAAGGTTGTAGACAAGTAGTAGTACTCAGTACTACTATATAGTCATTGTGCTGAAAGTGTCTCTGAAAAATGGTTTAAAAGTCTAAATAACTCAGGTTATTTAGAATAAAAACTGCCTCCATAGCATTTTCATCATTACCCTACTAGCAATAAAATAGTAGCATCTTTAATGAATTCCATTTAATGCTTCGTTGTTTTGTTATATGAATCAAGTATTCTGTAATGTTCTTTGCCATGTGCTGAATAACAAGCTGCTTAACTGTCATGTCTTCATTAGACTTTGTTTATTATGCAAGCTGTTACTTTTAGTTGTTAGGGACATATTAATACTGAAGTCTAAGACAGAACTAGCAAAGTTTGTGTTCTTTAAAATTGATGTGTAATGTATGTATTTTTGGCAAGGAATATTGTGATTTGTATTTTAAAGTAAGTTTATGTGTATATTTTTGTTGCTAATTTTTTTGCTGAAAATGAGATGATGGCTTATTCCAAAATGTTTACCTGTGATTTTTTTTTTTTTGCATGATCCATATTTTATTAAAGAAGTTCCAAGTGCATACCTCTTTTAAAAGATTCACAATTTTGAAGTTAGCTTGTCTAATCCTATTTCTTCCTACTTCGGAATCTTAATTAGAAGGAGATAAAAACCATCATTTGACTAAATTATTGTCTTGAATCTGTAGCAAAAGGTATAATCCGCAATTGGGCCAATTAGTGTACCCCATAGTTAGCTATGCTGAGGCAGGCAACTTGATTAGATCTGACACCAGCCTAGTTCCCACTGTTGTTTTGCCAGGTATGATGGTCAGACTTCAAAGGGCTTGAGGCATCAGCAGGGCAAGGTTTGGAGGCCAGCTTAGGTCCGGTGGTTAATCTCTCTGCTAAAACCACAGCAGCCATCACACAAAACAAGCTTACACGACACAATCATGCGGTATTAAAGTTTAGGTTGAGTCATGCCAATTTGCCTTTGATTTTCTGATGATTGAGTAAAAGATGGCTACATGACTAGACACATACTAAAAATGTACTGATTAGGTAAGTTCCTCAAATATTTCAAATTTTTTAATATTTTTTTCAGTCAAATAATATGACATACTATTTATTTCTGATAGAGGTGTTTGAAATGCCATGTGTATTTAGTGTGCATTAAAATAACAGATCTTTTGACACATCTCATGCTGTTCTTTCATGTACCATGTTCCTCATTATTGAAAAGCATTTTGTACATTTTTAAAATAATAAGCTATTGTATTAACTCCAAACAAAACTGCAAAAGAACTAGTCTTTTCCGTACATTTAAAGTTATTCACACAAACAGAATTTCCTCATAATTATTTTCACTTAAATGCTGAGTAAAATGCTGTGCTCTTCAGTTGATTTGATTACATAAATGTTCCTTTCTTCTTTTTTCTGATTTGTTGAAATGTTGCAGTAATGGTGACATGTTTCAATTCTGAGGAAAGCCTAGGGCTACTTAAGTATTATTCCAAATGATTGAAATTGCCGTCTTGCTGACTTTCCTTTAGGCAGCTTTAGGCCTGTTTACTTTTGCATTTGTTTCTCATGTTCCATTGAATTCGGCTAGCAGTAGGTTACCACCTGGTTTGACAAAGTAGTTGGAATAATAGTTATAATTCTGTATCTGTTTGTATGTGTGACTACTTAATTGTCTCTTTTGCAGCTTAGAACAATGTGAGACTTCTAAACAATTAGTAAATTAATGTAACTTCTATTTCTTTAAGAATTTAAACATTTTCATATTAGTGCATCTTATTTTACGTCATCACTATGAATTACAATCTCTATTAATACCTATAATATAATAATATGCAAATCAGAAGACATTTTAGAATTTGCATTGGGAACAATTAACTAAAATGCACCAGTATTTTTAAATGATGTTGATTGAGTTGTGGGATATTTTCTGCCCCCAATGGAAATTTCAGTTCTAGAACATTAGTACAATCGTTGCACTTAAAATTAGTGCTAGGGTTAGTAAAAATTCAGCTGTTTTGTGTTCTGATCCAAATGGAAGAAGTAATAATTTCCACCAGATGGGACCAGCCTCCTGAAAAACTGAGCATATCACTGATGTTCTACTGCATATTGTTTTTTCAAAAACATCTTGGGTCTCTCTTTTTTTTGTCCTGGCCTATAACGTTGACGGGAACAAGAAAGAAGACATTAGTTTTCTTGTGCTACATTTGCCTTGGTTCTTTTTTATTTGCTTAAAGATATCCTCTGTACATGGCAAGAGGATGCAATTTGGGGAAATTGTTTACAGCTGTTCAAGTGAGAGCACTGCAGAATGTCTACCTTTAGGTCTAATTCTGTCAGAGTTGTGCAGCAAAATGTGATTGTGGGGAGACTAAACTGACCGGTTTTGCATGAGGGCTAAAACAGAGTAAGTGTAGTAGGTTAATGTAAGACTATATAAGTCCTGGAAGATGAAGAGTAAGTATCAAAGGCAGTAAGGGCTAAAGAAAAAGCATTAATGCTTTCCTGTCTCTATGATGCTGCATGCTCAGGGATGAAAGTGGGAGACCAGGTACAAAATCCAGCGGCTATTTTTATCCATAGCTTTTCTTGAAAATTGCCCCTTATTTGTGCCTAACCTGCCTTATCTGACCTTGCATCAGTTGTTCTATCTTCCTCAAAAGAGGAAATGCATAACCTTTCAAAATAACCTGAATACATTTTTGCTTTGTCCTGTGCTCAATATTTTTATATTCTTCCCCCTACTACAGAAAACAGAAACAAAATATTTATTTACATTGTATTCTATATGATTTTTTGTATAGAGTGTGGCATGGAAAAGGTACGTAGGTGCTGCATTCTACAGTGAGTTCATAGACCAGTTTGGAGTAAAGTACTATTTTTTTTAAAAAAAATGCATAGATAATTTCTGTGAATTCAGACTAACTTGTAGGAAAAGCAAACATACTGCAGAATTCGTAATGTCACAGGATCTATGTAGGCATGTAGTCTTTCTATGGTTTAGATGTATGTGAGGGCGGGAACAGGGTTTCAGTGCATGGCCCAGAATCTGAGCTACAAATATTCACCTGAAATGAACATGGAGCCTGTTACTGGCTGGAACAACTGTATATTTGTAGGCTCTTTGCACACTTTCAGAAAGAGTTTGTATGCATACTTGGTACTCACTATCAATCAGATGTGCATACATCATATAAAGACACCCGACCACCTGATACAAAGTCTATTTGGAAGGAGGTATGTCTTTGCTATGTCAGTTATTAGAGGTTTATAGATTGTATTGTATGGCAGTTTAAATAAGGTATTGATGTCCTTGTTATACTAGTCATGTGAGGACATATTTTCCATATATGTTCTGCTCCAACACATGGTTCCAGGGCTTCATTTGTGTTTCATCTGCTCTAGACCATGAATGTGAACCTCCTAGGCTAATTTTGAGACATTCCCCAAAATCACACTATCAAATTTCAGCAACAGATTGATGTACAGGAATTGAATAAAGTTGGCTCATTTCTTGCCTTTGATGGCTTTTCATTGTTTCCTGCCTATATGTCTTGTTTCCCACAAGTCAGTGTGATAGCAATCTACTGCCATGTATTTAAAGGAGTTAATAAAATGCTTGCTTTGAATGATTTTCCCTTATTGCTCCAAGATTTCAGTGTAGCTTGTGGCAGGTTCTGGAAGGATAGATGAGCTCCCAGTCCAGTCATACCTGTCCACCCTTGGTCCAGAATATCACTGCTCCATGGGTGAAAGTCAGTTATGTCTGTCACATGGTAAAAAAAAAAAAAACAACGCTTGCCCATATGCCAGACTTCTCTTCTGCTTTGCACCACTCTCATTCTAACATGGAGAGAACCTCAGTAGCAGATTTTAGTACTTGCAGAGGTGAGGAGACAGGAAAAGTATGTTGTGTGAGCAGAAGTCCTTTGGAGGTCCACTGATCAATTACTGATAAACAATATTGGTGGCCTAAATTGTCTTACCTGGTTAACATGGTTGTAACATAAATGTCATAACTTTTAGTGGTGTGTTGCCCCACGTTGAGAAGTAATCTTAGACATTATCAGCTGCATACTGAGTTGTGTGACTCAGTGTACAATTGATAATGTCTGTGGTGATTTCTTTAGTTGGGGAAATTTCCCTCCAAAAGTTATGCCATGTACACAGCTATACAAGAGGGTTTTGGTCACTATATCAGATAGTGTGTTTTTGTTTTCAAAGAGGTAACTGTATTAGCTTGTCTCAGAATATGTAACAAAACCAACCAAAGAAAAAAGCATTGTGGTACCTGGAAATCTAACAGATTTATTCTCTTCCTCAGATACATGGAGAACAATATGCATAGGTGTATACATACAGTAACTATACATGGTTATATGATTGGGAATCTGGTAAAGGGGGGTAAAAAAAGAGTTAATGAGTTTTCAAAGCAACAATACCATTATTACCTTCTGTGTAAACCTGTGCTTAATTACTATGTGTCTGAGGAAGCAGCAGTCCATGAAAGCTCAAACTGAAATAAATCTCATAATCTTTAGGGTGCCACAATGCTTCTGTTTCTCCCTCCCTCCCTCCCTCCCTCTCTCCCTCCCTCCCTCTCTTAGTTAACTCTAAAACTGACTAAAATAAAATATTACTTGTACATTAATTAATCATGCATTAATTGTGCCATCATCACACCAGGTTTACTTGCTCACTCTCCATTACTTCACTGTGTACTTGCAGGCCTGAACATGTGAAGAGTATTGGAATAACCTAGGTAAAAAGGTTACCAAGTGTTGCCTCCTCAGAAAAAAAACAGATACTGTAAGAAGCCAAAACTATGGGAACAGTAGTTTTGTAGCATGAGTTCATGCTGTGAGATATTCCTTATTAAAGTAATATTGGGTATTTACTAAGATGTTCTACTACTGTCACAATAAAAGATATACCACTAAGAGCTCTTTTTTGAATCTACAGTGGTGCCTCACTAGACGATGATAATCCGTTCCACTGAAATCTCTGTTTAGCGAAATCATCGTCTAGTGAAAAGCATTTCCCCACTGAAGTGCATTGAAACCTGTTTAATGCATTCCAATGGGGAAGAATTGTCATTGTCTAGCGAAGATCGGCCATAGGAAAGCCACTTTGCGAACCACCGATCAGCTGTTTAAATGGCTGTCTTGCGAAGCTTAGGTCCCGAAAACACCTGTTTTGCAAGCGCGGAGGGAGTGGCCGCCTAGAGTGGTCTTAACCGACCAGATAGGCAGGATATAAATAAAATAAAATAAAATAAAATAAATAAATAAATAAATAAATAAATAAATAAATAAATAAATAAATAAATAAATAAATAAATAAATAAATAAATAAATAAAATTGTCGTCTAGCGAAAATCTGTTTCCGAAGCAGGGACCAAACATTGTCCAGCGAAATTCCCCTATAGGAATCACTGTTTTGCGAATTGCTATAGCGATAGCAAAAAGTCAATGTCTAGCGAAAAACTGGCATGCGGGGTAACTGTCTAGCGAGGCACCACTGTACCTGTTTACCATAGTTCATGCCTTGTATGATTGGCTCTTTCCAAGTAAGTTGGAATTATTCCAAAAGCACCTTCTTCTGTACAGATGCCATCACTTAGGAGAAAATACCATGGAAATAAACTGCCAGATCTGAAAGGGTCCCTAAAAATTGAACATATTTTCCTTGTTTTACTGTATTTCCTCTAAGATCTTAGGCATGGTTCACAAGGTCATTGTAATGCTTAGACTCTAAAAGTAAAAGTATATTGGCACACTCAGGGTTAAAGCTGCAACCTGTATCAAAAGCCATGGGATGATGGTACTTTGTACTGAGAGCTCAATATTAATATGTCATAGGTAGATTTTGCCACATTCAATATACTGCAAAGGGGTATCACTTCTTTCTTTAGACTATTAAAAAAAACATAGTTTTGCCGCTCTATCCACTTGACAAAATACCCTGGTCAACAGCATGATAATCTCTCATCTTCATTACTTTCATTGACTCCTCTTTGATCTGTTATTTTCACATTGTGGTCTCCTCACTCTGTCCCACATCCTGATGCCAAAAACATTCATATATTTTGTTGCTATGACAATGCAGAACTCTTCCTTCAATGCCTAAACTCTTTTCTGTTCCTGGATCTGGCATGCATTGTAAACATAACTTTAAAAGTATTTTTTTATGTATTTAATACCTTTAATGCCTGATCTGTGACATAATTAGGGATGTTTCAGTTAGGTTTCTTTCACATAATGCCTTTTCATTTTTGTCTTTGCCATGCACTGGTCCTTTTGCAGCTACCTCATTCAGATAATTTCATTTTGTTTTTCCCATTTATATTTTCAGCACAAATTTGGCTGGAACCAAACCTCAATGCAGCTGTAGGAAGAAAGAGTCTAAAAATTCCCCCACTATTTTTCCAAGCTTCTCATCTCTGTCTCCCAAAAACTCTCTGTGAGGATAAAACCACCACAACCATACCTGCATGGGAAAGTCTCCAAGTAAGCAGTGGCAAAGCCACTGCCATTGCCATGCCCTCACTGCTCCTCAGCCAAGTACCTTTCCGTCCTGCAAGATTGGCTCAGCCAGACTGTGCTTCTGCTCAATTTTCATACTGTTCCTCTGCTGCCATTAAGCAGTTCTTCATCTCCGTTTTTTCTTGTGACATTTTGGGACTGAGGTGGTTGCAGGCAGGAGGGTGTGCCAGGGAAGTGTGCAGCAGTAAGGGAAAGAGAGGGATGAGTGAGGTACGTGCCCTGGCCACCCCCAGCTGCTTCAGCAGAATGCACGGGTTTCTCTCCAAGTGGCAGACCTCAAGCCAGCCAGTGAGGGGTAGAGATTGCTGATAGTAGTGGAGGCTCCATCTTTTTCCACTAGAAGGAGATATGAGTGAAACAAAGAAAGCTCCAACCAATCCAGGCCCTTTTACAGCTTCAAAATTTCCACTCCCTCCCTCCTGAGTGTTATGAGTGGCTGCTGACAACACCATTCATGACACTATTTGATGGAAAATTTCCCAAGTGATTTGAGAGATATGAAGTGCAAAAAAGGTCAAACAAAGGAAGGGAAACAAAAAAAAATAAGAGTTTTGTATACAGTACTTCTCTTCCACTGAAATTGATAATTCAATTCTGACAGGCCCTTTTTAAAAAATTGATGAAAGAAATGGGGGAGAGGGAGTTTCTGTGTGTTTTTTCTTTCATTTTCAATCAAAAGTGCCATCCCTAGATCCAGTGTTCTAGTTCAGAGTATGCTATCATACAAGTTAAAAATTCAATGTAGGCATCCTTTAATCTTGAGAGACTACAGTAATATGCTCTGAATAGAGGTCTTGGAACAGCATCTAGTGTGGCTGAGAAGGCCAGTACAAGAGTGACAATCCCTTCCACACTGAAGACAAATACAATCTGTACCATGTCCACCTCCCTAATTTTGCTGGTTTCGGGATTGCCTTCTTGCCTTGGCCTGCTGGACAAGTGTCTCTTCAAATTGAGAGAAGCAATGATGCACTGCGTGCCTCCAGGCTGAACACCCAGATGTCAAGGTTTCCCATCTGTTGAGGTCCATTCATAAGGCCTTTATATCCCACTTGCAGATATCCTTGTATTGCAGTTGTGGTCTCCCTCTGGGATGCTTTCCCTGCATGAATTCTCCATACAGGATATCTTTCAGAATCGACAGCCATTCTCACGACATGACCAAGCCAACGTAGACGTAGTTGTTTCAGTAATGTATACATGCTAAACATTCCAGCTCATTCTAGGACTACTCTATTTGGAACTTTGTCCTGTCAGGTGATACCAAAAATGCATTGGAGGCAATGGATCTGGAAGCTTCCTCTCCTGCCATACACAAAGGGTCCAGGACTCACTTCAGAACAAGAGCGTACTCAGGACACAGGCTCTATAGACCTGGATCTTGGTATATGCCGTCAGCTTCTTATTAAGCCATACTCTCTTTGTGAGTCTAGAGAACATGGTAGCTGCTTTGCCAATTCATTTATCCAGCTCGATATCTAGGGAGAGAGTGTCACAGATAGTTCAGCCAAGATACACAAAGTCATGAACAACCTCCAATTCTTGCATGGAGATAGTAATAGAGGGAGGTGAGTCCATTCCCTGACCCATGACTTGTGTTTTCTTAAGGCTGATTATTAATCCAAAGTCTTGGCAGGCCTTGCTAAAACAATTCATGAGTTGTTGAAGGTGTTCAGCAGAATGGGCAACAACAGCTGCATCATCAGTGAAGAGGAAGTACCGCATGCATTTCAGCTGGACTTTGGTCTTTGCTCTCAATCTAGAGAGATTAAAGAGCTTTCCATCTGATCTAGTCTGGACACCTTCTGTTGCAGTTCCAAAATCGTGCTTCAGCATGAGAGCAAAAAAGATCCCAAATAGGGTTGGCTGAGCCATCAAAAACTACAGTGCCCTTCATTTCCTCATGAAAGGATCTGATGATGTTAAGGAGTAGAGGTAGACATCCAGTCTTGGGAAGTATTTTAAAAAGGCTGTCCCTGCTAGCTAAATCAAAGGCCTTTTTAAGTTCCATGAAGACCACAAAGAGTGGCTGTCGTCGTTCCCTACATTTCTTCTGCAGCTGTCTGAGGGAAAATACCATGTCAGTGGTGGATCTATTAGCTCAAAATCCACACTGTGATTCTGGATAGACTGTCTGCAAGCACCTGGAGCCTCTTCAGCACAAAACGGGCAAGCAGCTTCCCTACAACGCTGAGAAGAGAGATGCCACAATACTTATTGTAGTCGCCTCTGCCACCTTTGTTCTTGTACAGTTTGACAGTGTGTGCATCCTTCATGTCCTGTGGTACTCCACCTTCCCTCCAGCAAAGAGAAAAGATTTCATACAGCTCAGTGGTGATGGTCTCTTTACAGCACTTCAGCACTTCAACAGGGATGTTGTTCTTTCCAGGTGTCTTGCCAGAGGCGAGGGAATCCAAAGCTGCTTTTATTTCTCCTAAAGTTGGTTTGCTGTCTAACTCTTCCAAGACAGACACTCGATGTTATTTAATGCCTCTTTGGTTACTACATTCTCTCTGGAATATAGCTCAGAGTAATGCTGCACCCAACGTTCCATCTGCTGTGCTCGGTCCTAGATGATCACGCCTGTAGCAGACTTCAAAGGAGCAGATTTCTTCTGTATTGGACCTAAAGCCTGCTTGATACCATCATACATTCCCTTGATGTTACCTGTGTCCGCTGCTATCTGCATCTGAGAGCGGAGCTGAAGCCAATAATCATTAGAACATCTCCTGGCAATCTGTTGGACTTTATGAGCAACTCAGAGAACCTGCATGTTGTACTCACTAGGACAGGCTTTGTATGCTGCTAGACCTCTTTTCCTCGATAGCTGGCATCAACTTCTCCAAATGGGTTTCAAACCAGTCTGCCATCTTTTTTGTCTTCTTGTCAAATGTGGACAAGATGGAGTTATAAACAGCATTCTTGAAATGTTCCCATCGTTCAAGTGTATTTGCATCAGCTGGGCCTGAAAGAGTTTCCTCAAGCGCTTGAACAAATTCCTCCACTTTTCTCTGATCACGAATCTTGCTGATGCCAATATGTGGTTTTCCTTCCCTTTTCATGTGATACAATCTCTTTATTCACAGTTTCACTCTGCTACACACCGCATCAGTATTGAAATCAGCACCCTAATAACTGTGTGTGATCATAATACTAGGAAGGCTAGAGCGTCTGGTAAGGATCAAATCAAGCTGATGCCAATGCTTCGATCTTGGATGTCTGCAAAAGACTCTGTCGAAGCTTAATATTAAAGAACATGTTGCTGACACAGAGACCATAACAGCAAAACTCCAGCAAGCGTTGTCCATTTTCGTTCATCTTTCCAATGCCAAAACAGCCTAGACAAGTGGGCCAAGAATTGTGATCAGCACCAACTCTAGCGTTAAAGTTTCCAAGAATGAACAGTGGTTCTCTTTCCGGGATTTTTTTGATAGTAGCTACCAGATCGTCATAGAATTTGTCTTTGACTTCTGCTGTAAATGAAAGTGTTGGTGCATATGCACTAATGAGGGTTACTGGTCCCGCTGATGAGTGTAGCTGCAGAGACAGTATTCTCTCACTCCCCACAGTAGGTAGAACAATGGATCTCAGCAGAGTATTTCTGGCTGCAAAGCCAACACCATATTCCCTGGTCTCATTCAATGGTTTTCCCTGCCAGAAGAATGAGAAGTTTTTTTCCTTTGACAGATCCCATGTCTGGCAATCTCGTCTCTTGCAGGGCAACAATGTCCATCAGCAGTCTACTCAGTTCCAGCTGTCTTGTGCACATCGTCTATTTCCTGCAGGTCGTCAGAAAAGCCATCATCAGAAAAACCAGGGGTCATTGTCCAAACATTCCAGGTGCCCAACTTTAGGGCAGAAGTTTTCTTATGAATGTTGCATGGTGCAGGGTTATCTATCTGCTTGTCGGCTTTCACCCTAAACCTCACGCACCCCGTGAGGTTAACAGACCTTGGCGAAGTAGCACCTTACTCACTGGGGACTGCCCAAGCTTAAAGTGGGTGGTAGCTACCTAGTGAGCTGCAATGACCTCTCCCACCATTGGAAGTAGCCCCTGGCGTCATTTATTGATTGATAGATCGATCGATCGATCGATCGATTGTCATTGTAAGTATATACACAGTATACCCATACAATGAAATTCACAGACACCCAAAGACCAGACACATGCACACACATAAAATTCCCCAAACACTCCCCACCCACTAAAAAAATCCCCCAACACTCCCCACCCACTAAAAGTCCCCACTAAAAATACAAACATCTACACCGCAGGCCAAGTAACACAAGTCCAACTAACTATTCACTACTGGTGGTCTTTAAGCTCATTTTTAAGTGCAGTTATAGCTCTGGGATAAAAACTGTTCAGAAAACGTGTGGTCCACGTCTTAATTGTTCTATATCTTCTGCCAGACGGCAGCAGTTCAAAAAAGTTATAAGCAGGATGGGAAGAGTCTCTCAGGATGCTGTGTGACTTCCTCAGACAGCGGGATGTGAAGATGTCATCCAGGGTTGGTAGCTGGAGCCCGATGATATTCTGGGCAATTTTAATGGTTCTCTGTAGAGCTTTTTTGTCCGCTACAGAGCTACAGTACTCCCAAACCATGCCAGAATGCCATAGGTTAGGACACTCTCAATGGTGCTACGATAGTATGACAGAAGTAAATGCTGAGATAAATTTAACTTGCTGAGCATTCTCAGGAAATACAACCTCTTCTGTGCCTTCTTCACTAGCATGTTGGCATTTATATTCCATGAGAGGTCCTCTGAGATGTAAGTGCCCAGAAATTTAAAACTACCGACTCTCTCCACTTCCTCGCCATTTATGTACAGTGATAAATGTACATTTCTCTTCCTCCTAAAATCAATTATGAGTTCTTTAGGTTTTTTTATGTTAAGTGAGATGATTTTCTCTACACCAAAGTATCAACCCTTGTACTTCCTTTCTATAAGCAGACTCATTGTTCTTATTTATGAGCCCCACCACTGTCTTATCATCCGCAAATTTAATAATTGCGTTGGTCTTATACAGTGGGGTGCAATCATGTGTGTACAGGGAATAGAGGAAGGGACTTAGCACACAGCCCTGGGGAGCTCCTGTACTTAGTATCAGGGTAGAAGAATGGTGAGACCGCATCCTTACTGACTGTGGCCTATCTGTCAGAAAGTCCTTTATCCACACACAGATCTTCTGAGGTAATCCCAGGTTGATCATTTTAAAAAACAACCTATTTGTTAGAATGGTATTAAAAGCAGAGCTATAATCCACAAACAACAGCCTCGCATAAGTTGCCTGTTGTTCTAAGTGGCTCAATACAGTATGGAGTACAATGGACATAGCATCATCAGTAGATCTATTTCTCCTGTATGCAAATTGCCATTGGTCCAAAGGTGGAAATCTAGCCTTAATGTAATCCAGCACCAATCTCTCAAAACATTTAATAATAACAGATGTTAAAGCTACTGGTCTATAGTCATTGAGAGATACCACAGCTGACTGCTTGGGGACTTGCACTATACAGTGGGGTCTTGACTTGAGAACTTAATCCGTATTGGAAGGCGGTTCTCAAGTCAAAAAGTTCGCAGGTCAGATCTGCATTTCCCATAGGAATGCATTGAAAACCATTTGATCCGTATCTGCTCTTTTCCGTCCATATAAACTAATGGGAAGCTGCTATTCTGCCTTCGACCACTAGAGGGGGATATTTTGTTTCTTTTTTTCTTAGGTCAAGAAAGGTTCAGGGAAGGCAGGGAAAATACAGTCCAGGCAGTACAGTACCAGGCAGTCCGAAGACTGTCTCCCAATCCACTCCCTAAACGCTGGGAGGAGTGAGGAAGCAGACAGGCACCCTTTTCACTGGCCAACAGTTAACTGAAAGTTCAAATTTTGCACTTTCCCTGCCTCCCACGTGGTTTTTTTCAGTTCTTAACTCAAATCTAAGTACTTAAGTCAAGTCAATATGTTCCTGTGAGAGCGGTTCTTAAGTCAAAATGTTCTTGACTTAAGCCGTTCTTAAGTCAAGACCCCACTGTAATAGATGTCTTCAGGCAAGTGGGGACAGAACACTGCAACAAGGATAGATTGAAAATATCCGTAAAAACTCCAGCTAATTTTGCAGCGCAGCCCCTAACAACTCGTCCCATGATTCCATCTGGTCCAGCTGCCTTTCAAACGTTAATATTCTGAATAGCGTGTCTCACATCTGAAATCTGCAGTAGTAGTGGTTGTCTGTCGATGGTAGATTCTAGTGATTTATTATAGACAGTAGGTGCTGGAATAATGGTTGTTCCTGTTTTCACCTCAAGACGGCTGAAAAATTGATTTAACTGCTCAGCCAAAAAATCACTGCTGCTACACAGACTGTTTTTGTTACTCTGCCCGTGATTTGTCGTAGGCCATGCCATACCCGACGAGTGTCAGAACTCTCAAGATATTGCTCAATTCTCTGGCTGTACATAGCTTTGGCATCCCTAATGCCCCTTTTCAGTTTAGCTCTGGCCTCTCTATACTGTAGTTCATCACCAGAATGAAAAGCAGCATTTCTGGCTTTTAGTAAAAGGCACACTTCTCTATTTAGCCAAGGCTTGTTATTAGAAAACACTCGTACTTGTCTGGCGGTAGTAACAACATTGATGCAGCTTTTGATATAAAACAGTACTGTTGAGGCATAAGTATCAACATTGTCCTCCTCAAACAGTGCCCAATCAGTGCTCCTAAAGCAATCTTGAAGTTGCTCAGATGCACCCACTGGCCACACTCGTATTTCTCTAGTTGATGGTCTGATTCTGTTAACAAGAGGTCTGTATGATGGAATCAAAAACAGAGATATATGATCTGACTGTCCCAAACTAGGCAATGGCTTTGTCTTATATCTATGCCAATTGAGCAAAGACTTATAACCGGTAACTGCTACTTCCCGTGTTGTTTCAATGCTGTATGAGAAGCTGGAGTATCCTCTCCAGAGCACAAAGCCTGGGTAAAATAATATGGACTGTTACCCAAGCAGAAAATCCCCCCTCTCCATGTCACTGAAGTAGTCCAATGGAAAGGCAAGAGCCAATACAACTGGTTCCAGCAACATCGCAGGAGTTACTAGAGTATGACTGTACAGTCACAAAGTGCCTCCCGGACTCCGGCGCCAGATTTTGCCTCAAAGTTAACTTCTGAAGTCTTTTCCATCAGTGAATATAGCCACAAGGCAGTGGAGGTTTGAAATCGGCATTTTCCTTCTCCTAGATGGGCTGCCTTCCAAGGCTAATGAGCCCCACTTATCCAAGTGTATAGATTACTGTACTGTGCTTTTGGGGCAAGCAAAGTATAAAAGGGGTGGAAAAGGAATGGGGGTGGAGAGGAGTTTGGAAGGAGTGGAGCTGGAAAAGGAGAGGAAAGGAGGAAAGTTAAAAATTCAATAATTGAAAATAAAAACAATATTGCAAAAGAAAATGTGAAAAATGGAGCACAGTATGTGGGTGGATTCTGACTAAAATACATTACAAAAACTAAAAGAATTGAAACAGGTTTTCAGCTAGTGCCAAAATGACATAATCGTAGGCACCAGACAAGACTATCTGGGGAAGGCATTCTGTAATCATTATCAGAAATGCTATTTTTACAAATTGCATATCACTTAGAGAGGCAAGCTATAGAAAGCCCTCTGAAGAAGATCTCAAGGTACACATACAAGAGAAAAGTTATTCTTCCTTCAGACATCTTGATGCCAAACTTTGAAGGGCATTTAAACTTAAAATGAACACTTTTAATTGTACTGGATAATAAACTGGAGTGGAAGCTAGGCATGTACAGAAGGAAAACATTATGATTCCTTATATTTAGGGTCCTTTCAAGTGGCTACTGTTCTGTTTTGGAATTCTTAAGGTTAACATGCCTTAAGTAAATCCAGAAGTACCCCTAAACTTTAGGATTATTTGGTTTAGGAATTGACCTTCCTGGTTTAAAATGCTTCAGTCATTTTTTTTATTTTTTAGGTTTCCTACAGAAACCTTAAAACAAAAAAGCCCAAGGGGCAAGGTAACTGACATTCAGGCAACACAATCAAAGTGCCTGAGAAATAAAAAGCATCATTAGACCTATGCAGCATCTGGCATAAAACTTACCACGGAAGGTACCACACATAAATACAGCAATACAAGAAACAAAAGAGAAGCAGACCAAAACCAGTGAGAAACCCAGCAAAATATATGAAAAATGAGAAGTTCCACAAAATACAGAAAATATGCCAGAATACATAAAAAATAAATTTCATATGTAAACAGACACCCAACATATTCTCCCTTCCCACCCCCCAACACAATCAGAGCTGGTCTACAAGAAAATCCAATGCAACCTTTAAAAATACACCAAAAAAAGTCAGTAGGAGTAATGGTTTTTAAAAATAAAATAAAAAACAATGACAAATGTAAAATGTAATACTGCTAATAAAGAAATACAATGAAAATAATTATATCCATTGGGCAAAAGCAAATCAGTAACCTTTCCCTTGTATCCCCCCCATGCCCAAACCCCACAACAGAATGAGAACATTGTTGTTGTTTAGTTAATTAGTCGTGTCTGACTCTTTGTGACCTCATGGACCAGAGCATGCCAGGCCCTCCTGTCTTCCACTGCCTCTCAGAGTTTGGTCAAATTCATGTTGGTAGCTTTGATGACACTGTCCAACCATCTCATCCTCTGTCGTCCCCTTCTGCTCTTGCCTTCACATTTTCCCAACATCATGGTCTTTTCGAGGGAGCCTTCTCTTCTCATGAGATGGCCATAGTATTGGAGCCTTCAGGATCTGTCCTTCCAGTGAGCACTTAGGGTTTTTTTTAAAAAAATTAATTTTATTTTTCCAACATGTGTGTGTGTGTTGTGTGCATATGTATATGTGTGTGTGTATGTGTGTATGTGTGTATGTGTGTATGTATGTATGTATGTATGTATGTATGTATGTATGTATGTATGTACGTACGTACGTACGTACAGTGGGGTCTTGACTTAAGAACGGCTTGAGTTAAGAACATTTTGACTTAAGAACCGCTCTCACAGGAAAATATTGACTTGACTTACATACTTAGATTTGAGTTAAGAACTGAAAAAAACCACGTGGGAGGCAGGGAAAGTGCAAAATTTGAACTTTCAGTTAACTGTTGGCCAGTGAAAAGGGTGCCTGTCTGCTTCCTCACTCCTCCCAGAGTTTAGAGAGTGGATTGGGAGACAGTCTTCAGACTGCCTGGTACTGCCTGGACTGTATTTTCCCTGCCTTCCCTGAACCTTTCTTGACCTAAGAAAAAAAGAAACAAAATATCCCCCTCTAGTGGTCGAAGGCGGAATAGCAGCTTCCCATTAGTTTCTATAGACGGAAAAGAGCAGATACGGATCAAATGGTTTTCAATGCATTCCTATGGGAAATGCAGATTTGACCTGCGAACTTTTTGACTTGAGAACCGCCTTCCAATACGGATTAAGTTCTCAAGTCAAGACCCCACTGTATGTATGTATGTATGTATGTATGTATGTATGTATGTATGTATGTATGTATGTATGTATGTATGTATGTATGTATGTATGTATGTATGTATGTATGTATGTATGTATGTATGTATGTATGTATATGTATATGCATATATCGCCATCTAAAAACAATAGGATTGATTTCTTTCAGAATTGATAAATTTGATCTCCTTGCAGTCCAGGGGAATCTCAAGAGTCTCCTCCTGCACCACAATTCGAAAGAATCAGTTCTTCAGCAGTCAGCCTTCTTTATGGTCCAGCTGTCACTTCCATACATCACTACTGGAAAAACCATAGCTTTGATTATGCGGACATTTGTCGGCAAAGTACTGTCTCTGCTTTTTAAGATGCTTTCTAGGTTTGTCATGGCTTTCCTCCCAAGAAGCAGATGGCTTTTAATTGTGTGGCTGCTGTCACCATCTACAGTAATCATTGACTCCAAGAAAGTAAAATCTGTCACTGCCTCTATATCTTCCCCTTCTATTTGCCAGGAGGTGATGGGACCAGTGGCCATGATCTTAGTTTTTTTGATGTTGAGCTTCGGACCATTTTTGGCACTCTCCTCTTTCACCCTCATTAAGAGATTATTTAATTCCTTCTCACTTTCGGCCATCAGAGTGGCATCATCTGCATATCTGAGGTTGTTGATATTTCTTCCGGCAATCTTAATTCTGGCTTGGGATTTCTCCAGTCCACCCTTTCACATAATGTTTTCTGCATGTAAGTTAAATAAGCAGGGGGACAATATGCAACCTTGTTGTACCGCTTTCCCAATTTTGAACCAATCAGTTATTCCATATCCAGTTCTAACAGTTGCTTCCTGTCCCACATATAGGTTTCTCAGGAGATAGATAAGGCGGTCAGGCACTCCCATTTCTTTAAGGTCTTGCCATAGTTTGCTGTGGTCCACACAGTCAAAGGCTTTTGCGTAGTCAATGAAGCAGAAGGAAATGTTTTTTTGGAACTCTCTGGCTTTCTCCATAATCCAGCGCATGTTAGCAATTTGGTCTCTAGTTCCTCTGCCCCTTCGGAATCCAGCTTGTACTTCTGGGAGTTCTCGGTCCACATACTGCTGAAGCCTACCTTTTAGGATTTTGAGCGTAACCCTGCTAGCGTGTGAAATGAGTGCAATTGTGCTGCAATTCTTCAGCCCTTCTTTGAGATTGCGATATAGACTGATCTTTTCCAATCCTCTGGCCTCTGCTGAGTTTTCCAAACTTGCTGGCATATTGAGTGTAGCACCTTAACAGTATCATCTTTTAAGATTTTCAATAGTTTAACTGGAATGTCATCACCTCCATTGGCCTTGTTGGTAGCCATGCTTTCTAGGGCCCACTTGACTTCACTCTCCAGGATGTCTGGCTCAAGGTCAGCAACTACATTGTCTGGGTTGTCCGGGTTATCCAAATCTTTCTGATATAATTCCTCTCTGTATTCTCACCACCACTTCTTGATGTCTGCTGCTTCTGTTAGGTCCCTACCATTTCTGTCCTTTATCATGTCCATCTTTGCATGAAAGGTTCCTTTAATATCTCCAATTTTCTTGAACAGATCTCTGGTTTTTCTCTTTCTATTATTTTCTTCTATATCTTTGCACTGTTAGTTAAGAAGGCCCTCTTGTCTCTCCTTGCTATTCTTTGGAAGTCAGCATTCAATTTTCTGTACCTTGCCCTATTTCCCATGCATTTTGTTTCCTTTCTCTGCTATTTGTAAGGCCTTGTTGGACAGCCACTTTGCTTTCTTGCATTTCCTTTTCTTTGGGATGGTTTTTGTTGCTGCCTCCTGTACAATGTTACCAGCCTCCATCCATAGCTACATGTTACCCAGATGCCACACCTTTCCCCAATAACTGGCAGTTAAAGTCCCAACAACACATTTTGAGACTTTTGCAGGAGAATGAATAAAAAAACATTTCTTACAGTTGCTTGAAATTACAGAGTTCTGTATGCTGTTTTCTTTATTGCAGAAATAGTGACCAATTGAACAGACCAAAAGCCCTCTTGTCTGCCACTGACCAAAGAAGTAAACACTCAGCAGAGATGGGAATCTCTGTGAATTCAAAGGCTGGAAGGAAAGATTGGTTACTGCTAGACAGTTAGATAATCACCCCAGCCCAGAAATGTCATTCCCTGTCACACAAACTACAGGCAGCATGCAAGCTTGCAAATAAAAGTCAAACAGTTGATGGGTGAGTTAGTGTCATTTTAAAAAAGTTCCTTGGTGTGTGAGGTAAGGGAGGAAAGCCTTCATAAGTCTTAAATATCCCTTCATAGCAGCAGCTCCAGGCAATTTCTCTATGGCAAGGGGCCTCAATTCCCTGTTCTCACAGAGCCTTCAGGCTGTTGGAACTGCTTTTCACAGGTACATTATTTAGCACTATGAATACGGGGTGAATGCTAGTAGGCTGGTCATAAAACCTCTGCAGGGAGAAAGGTGTTATGGATTGTGTAGTCGGAAAACTGCTATGGAAAGAAAGGGGTGAGTTTTAAAATAGAGAAACCTGTATAATATTTGAGTACTAAAAACATTGTGAAGATAGACCTAAAGGTGTTAACATTTAAATACGTAGCATCTTGCTGCTGCTTTCGCCTTTAAGAAATGAAAGAGCTTTGAGGCTCACTTGAAACTTAAAGACTATGTTGACTAATTCCTTGTTCTGTAACAGGAAACATATCTTGATATGAACATGACACTCCTGAGTTTCTATTACAGCTCGAGAGCTGGAAGGCAGCAGATCAAAGAAAGTATTTCTGTAACTAACTATTCTCACTGTAAAGGGACTAAGGGACCAAAGCAGAAAACATCTAGTTGTGAGTTACAGCCATTAATTTAAATAGGGCTGTGGTAAATTAAAGTTTCGAACCTTAAAAAAATTTAAGCTCCAACTATAAAAGTAATAAGAAGTAGCAATAAAGATTTGAGCTGCCTCAAATACTGTTAATCTGCTTACTCTCATCTTATTGTCATGGTCTTCATTTTGTCTCTTGCAAATACTGTACAAATATGCAAGTTGAAGGGGTTTTGAAATTTAGTTCACTTGAAATTTAACATAACCTTTCTTAAGCAATAAAGTCTGTGCAGGATTAATTCTGTCATACCTGCATGTTCCATTCTGCGTTATTTCATTTACTAGCCAGTTCAGGTTCTTTTTACCTGGTACAGTGTACTTCACTGAATTGTTTTGTCAGATGCTGTCAAGCCAACCTACCATTGTTAAAGAAAATCAGACTAAATCATTTTGGCACAAGCCTTGGAGGAATAAGACACAGAATATGAAAGGTTTGATGAAATCAAGGATTTGATTTCAATATTTTAAAAGACTGCCTGTCAGAAATAAAGTATATTCTTCCTTATGTTTTGAATAAATAAATGGTTTTAAAATACTGGCATACACTTTTACCTAAAGTTTTAAATTATTAGTTTTAAACTCTCATTGTTTTGACTAAAATAAGGAGCTGAAATGCAGTTTTTTATTCTCCCCTCTGAATATTTATGGTATGTTAAAACATAGGAATACTGAATACATTACTGTAGGTGCATTCCTTTTGAAACCCTAATATAATCAGTTATTGGGCTAATTCATACAACATAACAAGTAAGGAATCCTCTGTAGTTTATTTATTGTATAGTTCAAACACAGGCAGCTACTTTGGTTTGTTTCTCTCTCAGCAACCCCCTAGATTCTTCCTCTGGTTTGTGGGGAGAGGGAAAGGCCAGAGGCAGGTGGCTTCCTGTGTTTGCACAACACATTAAACAAACCACAGTGCAAAGCTCCCTGATTTAGTGCTCTTCCTGCAAGTGGAAGTGACTGAGCAATGAGCAGTTGCTCAAACATACCTAACCAAGGTACGATTGGATTGTACCCATGGATCTTTGTCGCATCTTGTGAATGCACCCAGTGAAATCTGTATTTGCTCATGAAAACTCTTTTCAAGATTTGCGAACTGATTACAAGAAGCTATAATTTAACTTTGTTTTTTCTATGTTAGTTCTACATTGACTGTGTTTGTTGTGTAATTTGTTCTGTGCAACAGTTTCTGTTATCTTGTGTTTAAGATTTTTGTTTGACTGTCACCTGCATTGAGTGCTAAGATGATATGACAGTGTATGTCATTTTTAATAAATAAGTAAAAACCCTATGACTCCAGAGTAGAACTGTACAAAACTGGCCAGCTATGTTTTACAGCTGTAATCTGAAAAACAAGACTGAAACTTGGAGGAATTGGGGGGGGGGAATTATGCACCAGCTTAGAGTGGTGCGTAATTGATGGCCCTGCCAAGAAGGAAGCAAAATGTGTAAGCTGTGCATAATCCCCTGCCTTCACATTGCCAGATCATTGGGTCATATTTCATAGGCAATGCATACATGGATTTACACTGAGAAAGGTACAGTGGTGCCTCGACTTACGAACATCCCTACTTACAACCATCTCGAGTTACGACCAGCTCCGGCCACAAACTTTTGCTTCTACTTGCGACTGGAGATTCCACTTACAAACAGAAAAGGGCAGGGGAAAAAGGCAGGGAATTCAAATTGCTAACTGTAGGTGGCGATGAGGCTGCTTCTTTGTAGCTCTTTCGCCCCAGCAATTAGAGAGTGCGCGTCGGAGGAGGCTTGGGACTGTCTGGCTTTTGCTTCCGAGTGAGTGTGTGTGTGTTTGCAGGGAGGCTTGAGACTGCCTGTTGAGGTAAGGTGCTGCTTTCTGTTTTTAAAAACTTCTGGGTGTTTTTGCAGTGTGGTTTTGGGCTGGGAGGGTTAGGTTTCTGTGCTGTGATGGGTCTTGGGGGGGTTGTTTGTTTGTTTTCCCCCCATTTCTGATGGGTCTTGGGGGTTTGTTTGGTTTTTGGTTTTTTCCCCATTTCTGATGAGTCTTGGGGGTTTGTTTGTTTTTCAGTCCCCCCCCCATTTCTGATGGGTCTTGGGGGGTTGGTTGCTTTGGGGTTTTCTCCCCCATTTCTGATGGGTCTTCAGGGGTTTGTCTGTTTTTTGGTTTCCCCCCCCCCATTTTCAGTGGGTCTTTGGGTGTTTGGTTGCTTTTGGAGGGTTTCCCATTTCTGATGAGTTTTGCATGGTCCCCTTGCTTTTTCCTTTGTTCTCTTTGCATTTCTGATCTGCTCCGTTTCTTTGCTGTGCATTTCTGTCCTGGTCCCTTTGTTTATTATGCATTTCTGACCTGGTCCCTTTGTTCTCTATGCATTTCCAATGGGTCTTGCACACTTAATTGCTTTTCTCTCCCCCCTCCCCCAATCGGCCGGAAGAGATTAATCGCGTTTCCAATGAGTCTTACAGTGATTTTTTGGTGATTTTCTTTTCTTCGGTTGGAATGGATTAATTGCATTTCAGTGGATTCCTATGGGAAATGGTGCTTCAACCTATGACCATTTTGAGTTATGTCCATCTTCTAGAACAGATTATGGTTGTAAGTTGAGGCACCATTGTAATATGAATTCATAGATTGACATCTAAGCAATACTAATATACATTTATATTTAAATGTAAAGTTTTGTAAATGTAAAGTTTTGTAATGATTTTTTGTTATCTTACTTTAAAAACATAAGCTTACTAACTAAACTAAGAAATAAAATGATCATCCCCATCATATTAGAACTGCAGATCTGGAAGACACACTATGGATCATCATGCCCAGCCCTGGTCAAGGAGGCACAGTGGGGAATTGAACTCTCAACCGCTGGCTCCACAGCCGGATCGCTACACCACTGAGCTATCCAGCAGATTTATAATAACTGATAGACCTTTATATTTCATAATATTTTGTATTTAAGTGAACATTCTTTTTACTTTGCTATCATGTTAGGAGTTTTTATTACAAAATCATTCATTCAGTAGAAATCCATGATTATATCTACTAGACTATTTTTTTAAGGGATTAGATTTCAATGTGGGACTCACTTTGTTCAAAATGTACCTATATTGAGTCAGCTTGTATTAATTGAGCCAATGCAGTGGTGTAGTTACGTTTCTTTAGATTCTGATTATACTTTGTTCAAAGGGCTGAGATCTTCCCCTTTTCCATTCATTGCTTTATAATTGCTATATTCTTCATAGGTTAGATGATTTAGAAGTTTGGCAATCTCAAGACTATGTTCATGTTTCAAACATACCTAATTTGCTGGTAGGAAAAAGGGCAACAAGGTTTGTATGCCAAAGACTGGCTTGAACTGTAAGCAGTAGACATGGGGACGCAAAAGAAATGAATCAGGACATTCAGTGTATATCCCTGATTCATTAGATATACGTTGCTTCCTATTCTTGGAGTCCAGAGACCCCAACGAATATGAATCAACAAATATAACCCTTTTATATTCATTCCTTTGTTCCCTATCTGCTTATGTCCCCACAGATCAGCGGTTCCTCAGGAGCATAAGCAAAGAGGGGTTATCCCTTTGAACAGCTTGCTAAAGCCTGCCAGAAGGGAACCCTCCTCCCGGGGCTGGGGAATGGCTTGGGTTGGATGGTGCGGGGGCATAGGGGGATCAAAACGATCCCCCTGCTCCGCTGCCTTTGCAAAGGCAGTGCAGCTGGGGAATGGCTTTGGTCAGGCTTTCCCCCCTCTTTTTATGCCCCACCAGGGCATAGAAAAAGGGCAAAAGCCCCACCAAAGCCATCCCTCTGCTCTACTGCCTTTGCAAAGGCAGTAGGGCAGAGGGATGGCTTTGGTGGGGCTTTTGCCCTTTTTCTATGCCCTGGTGGGGCATAAAAAGAGGGGGGAAAGCCTGACCAAAGCCATCCCTCTGCCCTACTGCCTTTGCAAAGGCAGTGGAGCCAGGGGATCACTTCAATCCCTTTCCCCCTCTTCCTATGCCCCCGCAAGGCGTAGAAAGAGGAGGAAAGCCTGACCAAAGGCATCTCCCCACCTCACTGTCTTTGCAAAGGCAGCGGAGCAGGGGGATCGCTTCGAACCTTTCTCCCCTCTTCCTATGCCAGTATAGAAATGCTGTGCGGGCCGGGCCTTTTACAAAGCTTTGTCCCCATCTCTAGTCCGCAGCAATGTTGCCTCTAATTTTCAGCTCTGCTGAGTGGAATTCTGCCCCACCTATGTGCAATGATGACACCCCACACTGGTCCATTGTGACCAGAACCAAAGGGGCAGAAAATGATCACTGTGGGTACACGGAGGAGGAACCCTTCATGGTGGGTAGGGGCGGAGGTGCACACTCACTGTGCACAGGTGCACAACGTAGGGGGAACCTTGATTAGTAGTCAAGAGGTTCTACAAGGCCCTCTGTTTTGCAGAATTCTTTCACAAAGACACATAAAGCAAGGGGAAATCCTAGAGTTTGACTCCTCTTTTTTGATTAACCACTACTCAACCAAACACAAAACAACTGTCAGGATTATTTTTGCCACATTATCTAGGTATTTCTTGCTTGGGGTACAAAGCAGTCCAAATACCTTGAAGAAATTCTGTATTCAAGTATAGATGTCTGAGTGTGTGTCTCATCTCCCCCCTCCCCTAGGGCTTGGGCAGTGATGGAGGTCTCCACAGACATTACTTCCATGAGTTCTGCGCTCAAGGGATAATACAAAGAAGGTTTTACTGTAGCAACATGCATTACAACAACGGGGCCCACCTGGCCTTCTCTTAGTCCATCCCCAAGCTCACTTGAGGAGTCCCTTCCATGGTCCTTCAGGTCTCCAGTTAACTCCACTGGAGTGGGCCCAGTCCAAAGTATAGAAGTCCAACTCAGTCAGTTCACTCTTCTCAGGGATAGCTTGTACTATCGTTAGCAATTGTGTGATTGGTCTGCCCAAGCTCTCCTGGAGGTGCTGCAGTTGCTCTTTCTGGCTTTTGTGCCTCAAGCACCTCTTCTGCATTCGAGTAGTGGTCAGGTGGTTGATTGGTGGCCACTCATATCTGTAGCAGTGCTGGGCCTTAGGTGGCAAGAGATCAGCTTGAAGCCCCTGTCCTGGCTTCTCGCTTGAGGAAGGCAAATCTGTACTAGTATTCTGGTCCAAAGGTCTTCAGCATATTCATAGTTGTAGACACCTTGCCCAAGCAGGGCTCCCTTTGGTTCCTCCATGACATTTTCCCATGTATTTTCATCCTTGGAGCCAGTGGGGTCCAGCTCCAACTTGTTACCACTAGCCATCTCTCACTCTTCCTCCTTGGCCACCTCCACATGTTCCCCTCTCCCCAACTTCATCTCTGCCAGCCACTTATAGAGATCCTCCTTCACTTCCTTAGACTCATCGCCCAACTTCTGTCCTTGGGCTGGCCAACAAGCTGTAGCCATTTTTAACAGACCCTCCATGGAATGTGGGGTGAGAGCAGATGGCCCACCAGGAATGCCAGAGACAACCCCCTTGAACTGATTTATCAGGTGCTTTGATAGCACTTGTTTTAAGTTGCTAAATTAGTCATGATTCACCCAGGTGAGCAAGTGTGTATGGGTTGTGGTGGCTTTTATTTCTGATTTGAGTTTCTGGACTTGGTGGATTCAGAGGAGAAGAACCCTCCCTCTCTCAGGTCATCACTGACAGCTGCAGAATGGGACTTTGATAGTTGCTGGTATTGTTTGCATTTTTGATCTGAAATGTCATCAAAGGGGCAAGCAAAAGGTGGTGACAATTGTTATATTCCTCTATTAAGGAAAAGGTGTGGAGAATAGTTTGTGTGAGCTGTAGACATACATAGCATAGGAGGAATGATTTCATATGTGTTTGCAAGAAATGAAATGTCTTTTCCCCCCTTCTCCTACATGTCCTTGGGTTGCAAAGCTCCTGTTTCAAACTGACTGAAATCCTGAACAGGATTACCCCCCCCCCTTTTAGGGGCTGGGAATACACTGCAAGATTTTGTTACAGGACCTTGTTCATCAAACATAGTATTAGCAACCTCATTTCTTTCTAGTTGCTGATGGTTGTTTAGCCATGAAGGTGCCACCCATCACAGGAGGGCATTATCAGTAATTTTTCCAAAAGCTATGAGGTTTGAAAAAAATATTTTTCTATACCAAGCATCCTCCTAAGGACAGGATCCTGAGTAGCCCAGCAAAAAGTGTTCGCAGTGCAAATCCCAAGTAGAATTGTGACCAAACCACTTGGGTAGGAAGAAATGGCAACCGGCAGGAAGTTATAGGGAGGGAGAATCAAATGGAATGTCTGGCATTCTGCATAGTCAACACTCTGCACTACAATGTTTTTTTGCATTTCCTGAATTGTGGTGCTGGAGGAGGCTCTTGAGAATCCCCTGGACTTCAAGGAGAACAAACCTATCCGTTTTGCCGGAAATCAACCCTGAGTGCTCACTGGAAGGACAGATCCTGAAGCTGAGGCTCCAGTACTTTGGCCATCTCATTCCAGAAGAGAAGACTCCCTGGAAAAAACCTTGATGTTAGGAAAGTGTGACGGCAAGAGGAGAAGGGGACGACCGAGGATGAGATGGCTGGACAGTGTCTGCAAAGCAACCAACATGAATTTGACACAACTCCGGGAGGCAGTGGAAGACAGGAGGGCCTGGCGTGCTCTAGTCCATGGGGTCACGAAGAGTCAGACACAACTAAACGACTAAACACACATGTGAAGATTATAATACTGGAATAGCTAGCCCTGTGTATATTGGTTGGGTTGAGAAGAAGAAGAAGAAGAAGAAGAAGTAGTAGTAGTAGTAGTAGTAGTAGTTTTTGCCTGCTCGATAAAATCTACAGAAAAAAGAAGTTTGTTTATAAAACAAGACTGCATGATGGAGCTTGAACATGCTCAGAAGGCCCATAATGTTTAAGGGCCTCTTTGGGGATGGGGAGAACTCGTGTGACTGAACTCATAACAATTTACAGTTATCCCCAGTTTATGCAACTCTCTGATCTGATAGAACCATAGCTTTAGAATCAGAAGATGCATGTCAGTTTTACTGGTGTATTAATTGTTATATATTGAGCGTTATTATTATCTATGTTTAAAATACTCTTGAAATACATGTTAGGTATTGTCATCACCTCAAAGGAGAGCTTTATGGAAACCCTGGACTGCCAGGAAGACAAACAAGTGGGTCCTAGATCAAATCAATCCTGAACTACCTCTGGAGGCAAAAATGTTGAAACTGAGGCTGTCCCACTTTGAGCACATTACGAGTGGGCAGGATTCTCTGGAAAAAAAACAATAATACTGGGAAAGGTGGAAGGCAGCAGGAAAAGAGGAAGACCAAATATGAGATGGACTGACTCCCTAAAGGAACCCACAGCCTTGAGTTTACAAGAGCTGAGCATGGCAATTGAGAACAGAACATTTTGGAGATCACTCATTCATAGGGTTGCCACAATTCAAATGTGACTTAATGGCGCATAACAACTAATACTTCTGTCGTCATCCTCATATACAATAATCATTCCCATGTCATTTCTCATCTGTACATCACTTATTTTCAGGGTGTTGTGGGATGCTTTGTGTATTCTGTGGCATTGTATTGGAATACTTGTCTGTCAGAATATGCTCCCCTTAAGAACATAAACATTGTCTTACTGTATCAAACCAGCTGTCCATCTTGTTTGGAGTTCTCTCTGCAGACAAGGGAGGTTCATAAAGTAGGATACTCTGTGATGCTGTTGATCCTTGTTGCGAATTCTCATTTGCATGGTCAGGATTCCTAGGTCTCTAAAGCAATCTGTTAATTAAAATTATGTATATAAAACTCACTACAATTTTTGCAGCTCTCAATTTGATCTAGCTACCTTTCCCTCAAATGATGTTGTGAAAGGTTATTACAATAGTACATTAAAAAGTAACATAAATTGAAATTTAAATGCTATTTTTTCCTTCACATGTAAGTTATCATGTAAATCAAGCATACCAATGTTTTTTGATACATCAGTTTTGCCTATCTGAATATACTAGCATAACATTCCCAGTTGTGCAATTTCACAGTTAACTCTGGCTATAATCCAATTGCTGATCTATGCCTCCATACCCTATTTTTCTGTTTATAACATGCCCCCGTTTATAAGATGCCCCCTTCCACTTTTCTAACCCCCAAATTAAGAAAACTTAGCTTTGAGTATTCAGCCTCTGGGCTTAGAACCCTTGGACATTACGAGTCCCTGTTGAATCTGAGCACTGCCTACAGGCTCCAAGGTGTGTTCCAGTTGGTTTGTACAGCATCGGTTGACATCAAGTCTATAAGGCTCCTGATTGGAGGAAGTCAAGTCTCCTGACTGCAGGAAGCTAAGCCTCGTGATTGAAGGAAGCCACAAAGAGGCTTGCAGAGCCTTGCAGAGGCAAGGTATGTGCCATTTTGTTCTCTCCTTGGCTATCTCAGCTTCCTTCCATGTACAAGATGCACCTCAATTTTTAGTGTAATGATTTTAGGAAAAAGTAGTGCCTTATACACGGAATAATACAGTAAGTGAAATTGCACAAATTGCTGCAGCAAATTGCCAGTAATTAATTAGGTGCTGGTTACATTCCTGGGCATGCAAAGAACCAGGAGATTGGTGCACTGTGTTCACTAAACTGACTACTAAAAAGAGATGAAAGGGATTGCAAACTTAATTATTTAAGTCTTGACATGGGATAAATTTGTGATTTATAACATTTCTATGTACTCTTGTAGTGAGGCTGAATGAAATAAATATATGCACCACTTGCAAATTTATTGTGAACTAGGAACTGTAAGAGAACCATTCTTTAAATCAATCCCTATTCAGTTTAAAAGATAATTTTGTAACATAAAGCAAAGCTACAATATAAAATGATGAAGTGGAATGTTGTTTAGTTCTTACTGGTCTGGATTTCTTTTTAACTGTGCCATGGCCATGGACTATTTCTGTTTGATCTGCATCATCATCTAAACTAAAAATAACATTCCCAGAGTTTTATTGGCAGAGTTGTTATAGCTGCTTCTCTAATTCTTTTTAAAAATGAATGGAGAGGTAAGGCAACATAAATATTACATGTGGGGAGAAACTACAGTAAATAACTACCAGGATCCCCTCTGTGTGCAAAATGATTAGTTATGATTAACTGTCCCATAGTGCGAGTCCTATATTTCTATACTGAGAATTAAGCCCATCTGAATGAAAAGACACCCTGTGAGAATATATAGGACTGCAATTTTATTATAGAATTGGCACATGTAGGTTATGTTGGATGTCTTTTGGAATATTTAAACCATTTTAATGTTTTATTAAAACAAATGTTGGTATGGACATTTAATCTTTCGTACTTAAAGGTGTTTTTAAACGATAAAAATTAGAGTCGTAGGTAGAACAAATTGTGTTAATATGCTGGCAGATGACATGTGCCCACAGAATGGAGAGCAGGGGAAAGAGATTTTCTGCAATTCTCCTATTACACACCCCCATATGTATATTGGAACTAGTCTGCAGTGAGAAAGAACAATGTCCCTGATTATGAAGATGGAGAAAATTGCTTCCCTACTCTCTTCCTCTAGTGAAAAACTTCCATTGAATCTTGATTTCCTCAACAAATGGAAGAGTCATTTCTTTTCATGGTGGGATGGATTTGCATCCTACCCACAAAGCTGAAGTTGTCTTGTCCTCTGATCAGTGCTGGACTTGAGTAAATGAATAGTTCTCCAATATCTGCTTAAATCCTTGATGGACAGCTCTCCAGTATCTGCTTAAATACTTGCAGCATAGGTGACCCTCCACTTCTGGAAGCAGTTGATTGCACTGTCAAACAGATTTTACCATTAGGAGTTTCCTCTAAAGCAGTGGTTCCCAACTTTGGGTCTCCAGATGTTCTTGGAGTAAAACTCCCAGAAGCCTTCATCACTAGCCAGGATTTCTGGGAGTTGTAGTCTAAGAACATCTGGGACCCAAGGTTGGGAACCGCAGCTCTAAATATTTACCCCAAATCTGCTTCTGTGCAATTTTCCCTCCCCATGCTCAATTTGATGTGCTTCTGTCAGGAAGTTTGCATAGAATCGTAGAACTATAGAGTTAGAAAGGACCTATGGGTCATCGCATCTAGCCCCCTGCAAAAGCTAAAGCATCCTTGAGAGGTGGCCATCTCACATCTGTTTGAAGACATTAAATAAGAGAAAGTCCATCACAATTCAAAATCGCATCCTAGATTTATTGCAGCAAGATTTTAAAATCAGTCCTCATCTATTAATTGTAGCAAATAATTGTAGTGCCAGAATTAAGTATGCCTAGAAAAAGAAAATTCAAAAGTTGTAGCAGATTGCAAAGTGGCACCCATATGTGGCTAGTAAGACTTCTCATATAACTGGCACACATATAGCATGTGCATGGTCCCTCATCAGTAATGCATAATTATCTGTGGAGTTAAAGTTATTATCTGTGGAGTTAGATTAAAAACAGATTAATTTATACATTTTAAAAAATATATAACTGATTAAATTACATTCAATAATAAAAAATGTAAAACATTAAAAACTATCTTAATTTTAAAACAGTGTTCAAGGATTCAGTCATTATTGTGAAATGCCTGCCTGAAAAGATAGCTGTTGGCAGAAAAATAAAATGGAGGGGGCCAGCCGGACCTCCCAAGGGAGAGCACTCCACAACCTGGGAGAAGGCTTAGAGAAGGCCCTCTCTCATGTCTCCATCAATCATGCCTGTGCTGGTGATGGAACCAAGAGGAGGGCCTCCTCTTAAGCACCAAGAAGGCTTGGGGGGGGGGAATAAGGTCCTTCTAGTCACAGAGTCTTCTAGTACCTGAAAGTTTAACAAGTCTTATTTGACATAAAAGTTTTATTTGTTCTATGATACAGGTGAGCTAAAATATACAAAAGTTTATGCCATATAAAACTTATCTTTTAAGATGTCGCAAGACTTATTTTTGCTCCAAGACTACAAATTAACACCTACTCCTGTTAGAAAATGATCAAGAGATCTTCAGAAGCAAAAGCTTCATCTGTGTGCCACCACATTACAGACAAAAAGGTCTCATCTTGTATAAAATCTTGGTTATTAGTTGATTCCAATACAGTTACTGTATTTCAGGATGAAGTTCTTTCCTCTGCTGTTGCCCTAACTTTTTGTACACTTGGTACAAGATAGCCCCTGTTAATTAGTGGTTTATGGATACCTATCACTTTGTCTGGAAAATATTTTCTAAGTTCTGATAATTTATCAGAAAATTTCAAATACATTTATGAGTTATTCGGCAAGCGATAAACTTCTTGCATTCCTGGAAGGTGCTAAGCAGTTTCTTTCATTTATCAAGAATGTAGAGAACTATATAAATTATGCTGGTTTAAAATGACGTTTATATCCTAGTTAGCAATGTTGTAAAAATACTTGCTGGTTTGAAAATCACACTAGCTATTCTTATTTCAAATTTAATTTAATATATTGTTCTGTATGATTTTATGATAAACAGATTATTCCTTGAACAGGAATTAAGAGTAAAGCTGTCAGGAAGAGCTTTTGTTGTCAGTGTAGTTCCCTCCTCATGTTTTATAAGAGATTTCATGGTCCCATTGTAAAGAGTGGATGATTTAAAACGTGTTACCAAGATAAACTTTCCCATTGTCATTAATGAGGATGGGTAATACTGAGTGACAAGTGCATTAGGAATGACATAGAAAGAGCTGTTAGATTTGTCAGAGCATATCACTTCAGGCTATGAAACCTGATGGCTGGTTGGGGGTGGTGGTTTGCTAATGGTCCAACCTAGTAATTATTCACCTAGGTGTTTCAACATCTTATTGCTATAAAACTCTCATACTTTTGGAGAGGTAAATCAATATTAAAATTAACATATGAAGCTTAGAGATAATGACTTATCTAATCACTGATAATTCATCAAGATGAAATATCAATTTAATTTGCTAAACAGAACGATTTCAATAAACATTTACTTGGTAGAAAAATGCTTATGATATGGTGAGTTTTACTAGAAAACATTTATACTTGCAGACTAGCTTTATATTCTTACCTACAACATGTAAAACTGGAACACCATTACACATAATCTTCATTCAGTTTTTATTTTTTTAGAAAAAATCACAGTTCTCTATAAACATTGCTTCTCAAATATTTATCACTGAACAATTAATAATGTATGACTTTTTTTGGTGTTTCAAATTTCTCTTAACTACACTGTGCCTATCAATTTCCATTTTGAACATACAATTGGTCACTTTTTCGCCTTGATTCCTCGTGCCTGGCTGCCAACCAAATTTTGCCTCTGTATACCTCCTTGACACTAATAATGACTGAGTTTCTGTTCGTTTGCGTGCAAGATTTCCCAAGCGGCAGTTTGGGGCTGGGATAAACTATCTATCATGATTGCATACAACTAATCTGCTTCAACCAAATCACCCAGTGATTGAAATTATATTTGACAATTCACCTCTCCTTGGCGTGCCTGAGGTGAACATAGCTGCAGACCATCTCCGGAAGGGCATAGCAGCTCTTCCATATGCTGGGGAGGATCTTTTTATTTGTGTCAAGAGACTTTTAGCTAAGCATGTAGAAACAAGAAAGGGTGTTTTAACTTCCTTGTTTTTTTCATTGTGTCTTATTTTTACTTTCTATAGCACTCATTTATTTATTTTCAAATATTACCTTTTTTTATGCCAATGCACTGAAACTATCATAGTATTTTTATTTTAAAAAGAATGTATATAGCCAAGTATATAATTTGCAACTGGAATTAATATAAAATAGCCAAGAATATTTAATTCCTTGTGAATACACTTGTGTTAATGAGATGTACAATTGTGATGCAGTTAAATATTTTGATAATTAATTTGCTTTCTGTATTTTCTTGAAGGCTTTGTAATTTACCTCTGTCAAAATTAAGTTCTTTAATGGTTCCCCTGCATCTGCATAATAAATCTCAGAGTAGGATATCTGCACTTGAGAGAGTATTAGAGTTTATTGAAGTACTGTAGTTATACCTCAACTTTATTCACAACAGTCCAATGAAGCTTCTTGGCAATATTAACTGAAAACAAAATAAAACATGAAGCACCTGTAGTTTTCCCGTCACTGTCAAAGAGCAGTGAGAAATGGTATGACTCTGAAATGTCTGATGCATCAGAACTCTTCTTTTTGCTGCATATCTCTTGATACTACTTCCTGATTTCCATCTGTTTTGTTAGCTAAGTCTAAATATGTGTGTGGCGTTCACCCCTATTATGTTAAATAAGTAATAAGTCATGCATTATTCATGTTTTATGCTGATGTGGTTGAGAGGTGGGGCTACTAGAGATGTTAAAAGGTGGAGCCAGAGAGGAGGAGTTTAGTTTACAGTCTGGATCTGAGTTTGAAGGGGGGAGAGAGAGAGAGATGGTCTGGGAATCTGAGGAGTGATTAGTCTGAGGAGTGAATGCTAACCTGTAATATAGAAGATGCTTGATGAATCTGAAGAAGATACTTATGAATTATTATAGAAACATCTGTAATCAATAAACCTGTTTTATTCAAAATACAGTGATGAATGGACCTTTGTCTTTCCTAAGTAAATTACGTTGATAAAGAAATCAACTGGTGGCAGCATGTGAAAAAGTTTTTTTGTTTGTTTGTTTGCCTTTGTGAGCTCTCTGTTTTGGGGAGACAAACGGGCCACAAAGGGGCAACATCACAATGTGTTACTGCAGTAATCCTATATGGTAGCCTATTATGACTCTATTTTCTTCCTCTTCTTTTACTGTATTGCCTGTGTCAGTAAGCTTCTGAGGTCAGATACTGATCCTGTTATTCTTTCAAAAGTACGATGAACAAGATTTTAAATAAATATGTAATATTATGTAATATATTATAATGTTTATAATAATTAGTACTATTTATTAAATCAAATAATAATCAGTACAATTATTTTCTAATGTGCCTAGTCTTTCTATAGACTGGGGAAGTCTTGAGTTACTGTTCATTCATGGAAGACACTGTTATCTCACAAAGACATCTCTGTCAGAAAGAAAGGTGATTACCAACTTCTTCTGGAGCCTGCTTCTTCTGGAGTGCTCTTACACTGTTCCTAAAGTCCCTCCAGACATTTCAAGCAGATTTTCAAGAGAAACAAGAACAAAAATTTGTCTTCTTCCTGTGTTACACCAGTCAGAACATCCCATGAATATGGAAACTCATGGAAACGTAGAAGCTGAGTTATAAGGTTGGTTATTAATAATGCACTTGAGCTAGACTCTGTCACCATTTAACAAATGCTTCTGCTTCATCTGAAGCCTTGTTTTGTTCTTCTGTGACAAACTGTGCAACTTACTTCTAAGTTCTCTGTCCATGGGATGTTCTGATTGGTGGAACGGAGTGGAAAGGCAGGTTTTTCTTGTTCCCCCTGAAAATCTAGTGTTTTTAGCCTTCAAAGAGGTTTCATGTATGATGTTTTATAGAAAAATGCTAGCCCAAAGTGGAGGTGAACCATGGGATTATAGCGCAACCTAGAACTCTAGAATGGTAATGGGGTCAGTAGTATTTAAAGCTGCTGAAGTTCTAGGATGGGACAAACTATTTCAGTGTTTCTGAGACAGTTTACTGCCCCAGGATCCTCTGTGGCTGCCATAGATTACAGAAGATTCCCATCCTCAAAAACAAAACAAAACAAAAAAACAGAAATAGCAAAGCTGGTGGCAGCTGGAACTTCACTTCTGGTTTTGCAAAATGTGGACTAGTGTTCGTATTAAATGGTCCAAAGTGCTTGTACTCTATTTGAAAGGGAAATCACTGTTCCTAAAGGCTTCCCAAAGTGACAGAAAAAGTTCCAGAAAAAGGGAGCCTGGATCAAGGCTAGAAACTAAAAAAATTGCATTTTCAGAGCCACGTTTTCCCCATCCAAATATGAAAATGAACAGAGTCCCACTGCTCATATCCCTTGCTAAGTACAGGTCATCACCTGCAGTGACTAGGACAGGTTCTGTACCAGAAACCAGAGAGAAATGAGTTAACGTAACATAATCCAAAAGCATCCTGAAGTGAACTGTAAAAAGTTGCTCAAGAATCTTTTCAAGGAAGGGAGATGTACAGTTGGCTGATAGCTAGAGCAATTATAATGCTGTATTCACATTGTGAAGTGCAGAAGCAACAGACTATAAAGAATGGATATAACATATTCCATGGTGAAATGGTATTTTTTATTTTTATCGTTTTACCAGTATTTTCCAAAACGCTGAAAAGATTAATACATTGAATGAATACTGTATATAAGAAATTTAGCAGCTAAATTCTTCATGAGTCATAATATGGAAGTCAGTATTTTATCTTCTGAAGAATGTAATTATGGGATTTTCAAATATTCCTTTGACATCTGAGATATTTAATCCTATTAACAATCAAAATAATGAAAGTAACTGCCTTGCTTATTATATGTATAAAAAAGAAGAGCTTAAAAATTATCAATAAAGGTAAAAATGTAATCATTAATCCTAATTAATTTTTGTAAAGCTCTTCTGACAAAAATATTCCAGTAAATTTGATTATTCTTTTTCAAAAGCATGTCCTTCCCATTAAACATTTCTTCCTGATCTTTGTTTTTATAAAATGCAACAGTTAAAATGATTAAAATCATTGAAAGATAATATAAAAACTGCATGTGTAAGAAAAAATAATAAATGTTTCGCTTTGCTATTGTAAACTTTATTACTTAATTTTTATAGTATCCTTTTTGGATAGAAGAAACAAATTCTAAAGACAGAAGAGACAAAAGGGGAAGGTAGTTTTGCTATTTTTATTTTATAGAAATTAGATGCCCTGGTTCATTTATTTTCCCACTATTAATTAGTGGCTACTTTGGTCCAAAACATTAATATGTTGAAATGCCATTTTGTAAGGCTTTGAGTATATTTTTCTGATGTTGACTTCTGCAGGATTTCAGTGTAGTTTGAAAGTATAGTTAGAAATACAGAGGCTATAGCTATAGAAATTGTCTATAGGCTGAGGAAGTGCACTTGTCCACAAAAGCTCACATTGAAATATAGCAAGTCTTCAAGGTGCTATAATGTTTTTGTCTTCTTTATTTCTTATTTTTCTTATTATTTATTTATTTTAAAAAATTGCCTGATAGCCTATGGACTGTTTGTAGTACAACAAAACTAATCACTTAAAAACTGTTAACATTCCAACTATTGCTACTAAGATGTCAAACCCAGTGTATATGCTTAATGCAGTTAGTAGATCTTGTGGTGATTAGTGGTCTCAACTGGGCATTTGTGGACAAAAGGGTGCAAAAGGTCAGATATGTATTGCTTGGCTTGCTCTAAAGCAGCCTTTCCCAAGCTGGCAAAGAGGAACACTCTAGTTAAGGGTAGCTTGAGACTGAGTTGGAGTACTCTAATCCATAATGGACCACTGTAAGAAAGGCTGTGTATTTAACCAGATGCATTCAAGATGATCACGACAATGATGATGACGATTATTGTGGTAGTGATGATAATAGGTAGTGTGTATTTTTCATTTCTGTACAAAGAGGGGTTTCAGTTGTACTATCACCACCCCAAAACATCAAGAGCATTGAATAAAGGAGTTACAAAGCAGAATCTATAAGAAACTAGGGAAACTAGACTAGAGATCTTAAAATGTCAATGTTAGCTGTTATGTTAGATTATGCAACTAAATTTAATTCTTCTTCATTAAATATTTTATTTTTAAACTACTAGGAATAGGGTAGGGAATACAAAAGGTAAAAGGAAGTGGAAGGGATGGGAGAGGGGTTTTAAGGATAGGAGAATACAACATATATAGTCACCCAATCTGTTCATATTAAGTATACAAGCATCCAATCTATTCATTTTTCAATAATAAAATACAACTTTCTACTCTTCTTTTTTTACTGTTTGATTACCCTCTAACTTTCAGCTTACATTTATGTTTTAGTTTAAATCTACATTACTCCAACACTATCAGGAAACCGAGACCAATTGTAAAATACATCCCCTCTTTCAATTTCCTTCTGTCTTGGACATATGTTCAGCATGCCTGAAAATGTATCCATTTCTATCACCTCCCATATTTTCTCAGTACACTTCTCTTGTTTCTGTGACTCTGTTTTCTTCCAGTTTTGGGGAGATAAGGTTGAATCCAGTTCTGGAGTTTCTTTTAACTGTTGTTTAACATCTGATGGTTTCTCTTTCATCAGATCTTCCACCTGATTGAGACGCTCATTTACCTGCTGAAATGCTGTTATTGTTGTCATTTGCATGGTAACCTGCCATTCTTTATGTGGCAAAATTCCCAACAGGTGATATTTAAATTTTTGGAGGCCATTTCTTTCTTTCCAATGTCTATAGTTTGTATCAATAATATTTTTTAGTTTCCACTATTTTATCAACAAACCAAACCTATCATCATATATCTCCCCTGAGTATATCCTCCCCTCCTTGCCCAGCTGTTATAATATATAGCTCGACTTTTAGGCCAACAATTTAAATTACAACCGTGGCAGTATTATCAGAATCCACACAATCCAACCAAGGAAAAGTCCAGACTAAACAATGGGCACAGGGAACTAGTCTCTCCAATAGATATTGTTGTAATCCATCAAAACTCCACTCCCGGTTTTCCTAGCTCCTCAGTCTATTCAGTTACATTCGTCTCGCTGATGATTCACTGTCTGTTTTCTTGGTCCCCGAGATTTATTCCTCCTTCTAAAACCGAGCAAGCTTCTGTTATCAAAGCCCCATTTGTCAGACTCCAGTCCTGGTTTCCCCAGTTCTTCAATCTAGCCACTTGTGTCATCACACTGATGATTCATAGTCTGTTTTCTTATTTTCAGAAGCTTATTCCTCTTTCCCTGAAAGCAAGATTTTATTTTGAGAGTCCCACACAATCTAGGGAGGAAGATCCAGACTAAACAGCATTCACAAGATTTCAGTTCCTTAAAGCCTGTTCAGTAGTATTTTCTCTAGGATTTTTTCCAGAAACACAAAATTTCTCTCTCTCACTGTCTCTCTGTGACCATGAGCCAGCCTGCTGTTTAAGAGTCAGTTCACTTTGAAGAAGCAGGCTGGCAAGCATGACTTGCCACTCCTTCTCTCTTCTTTCGGTCAAATATTTTCACTCTAGTTTCTTTTGCATCTTAATGAGGTTATTCATAAACCAAAGGCTTACTTTGTTACTGTATATTTTCAGCAGTATTTTTGTTTTTCTCTCCTCAGGGAATGGGGGTGGAGTTACTCACAGCTATTCTGCCAAAAAATGGCTTCCCATCTCAAATCTGTGCTCAGGTGAATTTTCGGAGGGAAGAAAAATCAGGTTGCTTTCCAGTCTTCTACCTTCTGGGGCTCACCAACTGCATCAGAGAGACCTCTCCTGGTCTCCCCTTTGGTTCCCCCCATTTCTAGAGGGACCCCAGACCGGGCGATTCCAGCTTTTCCCAGGAGCTGTTCCCGGCAGCTGCTGGCTTCACTGCAACCAAGCTCTGCCTAATTTTAATTCTTCTTGTGCTGTAGAATTATGTAACACCCACTGATAATCTGAACCCGTTTCAGTCTGGCTTCAGGCCAAGCTTGGGTACTAAAATGGCTTTAGTTACAGGTCATCAGTCAGATGACTTTCTTTGGACTAATGACAGGGGATGTTCAATTTTGTTGATTCTCCTGGGCCTCTCAGGAGCTTTTGATACCATTAATCACGGCATTTTATTGAACAGGATCTGTGGAATTGGAATGGGATGCACTCTACTACAGTGGTTCCATTCCTATCTTTGGAGCCAGTTCCAAAGTTTAGCATTGGGGGATTTCTGCTCAGTCCCATGGAGATTAAGCTGTGGGGTACTGCAGGGCTCTGTTCTATCTCCCATACTGTTTAATATCTATATGTAGGTGCTGAGAGAGGTCATTGGGATTTTGGGGGTTTGGTCCCATCAATATACTGATTGCACTCAGTTCTATTTCTCCTTGTCATTAGAGTCAGCTGAGGATATGAAAGTACTGGACCAATGTCTGGAGGTTGTAATGGCCGGGATAAGGGCCAGAAACTGAAGCTGAATCCTGACAACATGGAAGTTCTGTGGTTTGGTGGTTCCCATGTCCAGAAGTGGGACAGGAGACCTGTTATGAATGGAGTTGCACTCCCCTTAAATTTATTTATTTATTGTATTTATACCCCGCCTATCTAGTCATTTCGACCACTCTAGGCGGCTTACAACATCAAAAGGTACAGATATGTAGTTTGGGGGTACTCTTAGATTCACTTTTGTCATTGGAGGCTTGTGTGAGCTCAGTGGCTTAGGATGCCTGGAGTCAGCTTCAATTAGTCTGGATAGAGATAATCTGGTCACAGTAATCCATACCCTGGTAGCTTCCTGATTAGACTATTGCAATGCACTCTACCTGGGGCTACTCTCGAAAATCACTTGAATGCTGTAGCAAGTGTGGTATGCAGCAGCTAGACTGCTAACAGGAACATCCTTCAGAACCCACATGACACCAGCTTTGAAGAATTTGCACTGGTTGCCAGTACACTTCCAGTCTGAGTTCAAGGTTCCAAGGTATTTAGAGTGTAATTCCTTGAGACCTGGATATTTGAAGGAATGCCTCTTCCTGCATAAAGCTGCCTGATCACTAAAATCTATTAAGGTGAGCCTTGTCTGTATCACCCATTGAGAACAGGTTGCTATGTGAATGCACAGAGAGGGCTTTTTCTGCCATTGCACCCAAACTGTGGAATGTGGAAACAGTATAAAAAGTTGATTCATGGAAAGAAGCTCAAGTATACCACACAGCAGTGGGCTGAATTGGCACAAGCTCTCGAAAGTGATGACAGCTCTAAATCATGGCAACTTATTGCAGCTACAAGGTGTACCAACAAAACCTGTACTGACCTAACAATCTCCACACATGAATGGGAGCTACACTACCACTCCCTGTTTTTCTATGAGAAGGTCTGTACATCTTTGTAAGCGGATGACCAAGCACACCTTACTGGGCTCCAGTTACCTATGAGGAAGTAGTAATGCTGATTAAAAGAAATTAAAGAGGGACAAGGCCCTAAGAAGGAATGATATCCCTCCAGACTTCATGATTGATTATTCACACAGTTGGATCTCAGTGTTAGCTGCCTTATTTACCTCTATAGATAGGTCTGGGAAATTCCCTTCGGAATGGGTTGAAGCTGTTGTAGTACCTATCTATAAGAAAAGTGCTTGATCAGACCCTAGGAATTATTACCGTATAAACCTAAATGTAGTTAGCAAACTGTATGCTAGACATCTTTTGGATAAGCTAGAAAACTGGGTATCCTCAGAGAACCTCTTGGCAGAGGAACAAACAACTGTGGCAGGTCCACAATTGACCACTGCTTTTTATTGCAATATCTAGTGGGGAAATATACATCTTCCCCACAGCATTCACTTTTTATGGCTTTTATTTCTCTACTAGAAATCCAAGGTCATGATACCTATACAGCTAAAGCTTGGCATGTATACTATGGGACTATTAGAGTTATCTCATTTTCTAAACAAATTACTTCATTTTAGTTAATCAAAATCTGTATGTATGCTCTTCAGTCACTAGGTGACAGACTCCTGTAACCTTCTCTAGCCAAGACAGAAAAAGCTGAGGCAGATCTTTATTTCTCCAGATGGTCACTAGGCAGTTCAATGTGGCTCTTCTATTTACAAACCCACCACTTTGTAAAAAATTCAGGTGGAGGGGAGGAAGACCCATTGCCTAATAAGGGCAGAGGAAAGACAGGGAGAAGCTGGACAAATACCAGGGCAGAAAGAGGGAGAGAAAGACTAGCAGAAAAGAAAGGAGAGGAGAGAAAAGAGAAACAGTTGAGAGAACCCTAGGAGAGGGGTATTAATGGGTTTCTAACACTTCTGCTAGTTGTACAAATAAAATATTAGAACATGTTTTATTGAAAGCTGTGAAAATTTGCAGCACAGTTGAGCACTTACTATATAACAACCCAATAATTTCAATGTTATATGAATATACAGATGTCTGAATTATATCCTATGAATGAAGCTGCAAACATCACTAGAAATCACTTAAATATTGTTGCTTAGTGTATCTCTTGAAACATTATACATCTACCGTGTTTCCCCGAAAATAAGACAAGGTCTTATATTAATTTTTGCTCCAAAAAACACATTAGGGCTTATTTTCAGGGGATATTTTATTTTACAGTCATGTCATCTTCTGGTTGCTGCACAATGGTGGATGGCGGGATTTCACTTAACTGGGGCTTATTTTTGGGGTAGGGCTTATATTACGAGCATCCTGAAAAATCATACTAGGTCTTATTTTCAGGGAAACAGGGTAATAGTTAATGTAGTGGTTAGTTAACTATGAAAACCACTGAAACCTCAATTTATGACTGTTAAAAAACTGTGTATCTAGTCATGTTGATCTGGCCACATTCAGTTGCCCTAAAGTAGACTCATTAAATCAGCAGAGATTTGATGAATCAACTCCTCCATAATTCATTTGATTCAGATGGACCTACTCTAGTTGTAACTTACTTTAGCAACTAAAGACACAACTAAATAAAGTAGGCCCATTTCAATCAATAGAACAGTTGACTCACCAGTCTCCACTGATTCAATGGATTTTTCTAGTGTGACTTATAGCACATCCAGAGTGACAGAATAGTTCACTATTTGGATCACTTTTGGTGTTGTTTGGTTTATGATATCCACATGTTTTGACTTGGAATCATCCATTCCACCCCATTTTAGAGCTGTTTTGCTCCTTTTTGGCACAGCTTTAGGATTGCAGGGCTTTTTTGGCACAATTCAGAGTGCTTCTAATTATTCTCTTTTGTAGCCCTTGTGGAGAGTTAGAATAGAACTGTGGGTGTGTTATCTGAGGTGACAGCCTTATGACGTGTGAGTTGCACCATTGAAAGGGGTAATGGAGACCTCCCTCTCTATTTTTATCAATTCTATCTTTTAAAATTTAAATATATGTCATTCAGCCTACTGAATGACAGCCACAGGAAGAGGCAGGGAAGGGGGTGAGAAGGCGAGTGTCATTAATCAAAAGGAGGACAAATTGGGGTGATCCAAAGACTTTTTGGAATCCTCTTGGGAGAAAAAATGTTAATCACTGTGAACAGAAGGAACACTCAAGTGAGCAATGAAATAACATTAAAGATAAAAACTTTTAAAGTGTGAACCAGACCACTCCAACTTCACCTGTCTAGATGTGCTCAGAGTATGGCAAGCAACATGATCTGAGCCATGTGGTCTACTTGTTAACCAGTTTTTTTATGGATGCATGAAGTACTGTCTGTCACTCCGTCAATGCTCAGAACTCTCAGTGCTGCAGCACTTTGATACTGCTTAAATATACCACTGTAAATACAATTAGGTAATAAGGATTCTGTGGTGTCAAATCAGTTGTTCTCTGTTTATGCTTAAGTAGTGCTATCAATAGAAATTTCCTGATTGGGTGTGGACAGTAAGCACACTTAAATTAAATAGCTCAGTGCTGCCAAACAGAGGCACCCAGCCCATCAAAGGAGGTTTATCCCTCACTCTAGAAATTCTCGGATTTGATCTTTTTGTTGCACTTAATTGTTGCAATAAGAGCAGGGTTATTTTTATTATCATTAAGGTGTGTCTGTAGAAACTGTAGGAGTTCCAGCTCTTTTTCTACATTTTATCTGCAACTGCAAAAGTCCCTTGTATAATGTTTGTTTCTTACATATTCAGTACTGGTGAGAATGAATCCTGGAGGCAAGGACTAGCCACCAGTGTTCTTATTTGATGTCTTAGACCATGGCATTTACTGCTCTACTTACCCAGTGCACTGAATGGAGATGTATTATTTTTTTCCAGAGCATGGTTAGAAAATGTGATAGCAGTATTCCAGAGGCTTTATGGCTGTGGTATGTTATACCACTCTAAATATATAATAAATACTTTTGTTATAAATATAATCATTCAAATTACTGATTATCTAAGCTGTGCTGAGAAATATTTGTTTCCTTTTCAAATTTCTCTTGTTGTTTTAGATTTTTTTTAAAAAAGGAAAAATGATCCAAAATGTAGATGGAAGTGTTAAATGGTGGTTGTCGGACATACCTATCTGTTTGATTAAATTATGAAGGATCTAGTCATGTCATCTGTTCCAACCCTGACTCTCCATACCTGAATACAAAGCTTTTTCAAGCCACTGTCTCCTGAATATATAATAGGTTGAACTGCGATTATTATCCGCATGCCTAACATCCCTGTGTTCATCAGGCCTCCTGTATACATGTATAGTCTCTGTACATAGTGTCTCTAATGAATATCAGATCAAGCTTGTCAGAAGAATAAGCCTATATTATTCTGGCCCTCCTATGTATATTTGGTGATTTTGATTATATGGCTATAGTGATAAAAATAAATTTGAATATGTGACGGCAAGACTTTCTGTTGTGGTCCTGGAGATAAAAAAAGTTGCTCACTACTGGGTTAAGAACAACATCTCAACAGAAGTCAGAACTGTTGACATTTTCCTTTGGCATTTTGTAATTATGGTATGAGAGTAGAGAAATGAAAAAGAAGAAGAAGAAGAAGAAACGTTTTGTTCAATTATTGTTTGAAATTTGTTAGCTTCTTTATTTTGTTTTCTTTAAAATTACTATTTGGTTAGAACTTTTATTTAAATACAAGGAACAAATTGTTTCAGACCTCTTATTTAACTTTTTTTGCATGGTTACATTTATATCTAAAGGTGTTGTATATTTGACTCATAGAAAATTGCAAGGTTTGTGTTGGATGTATTTTTAACATGATTTTTCCATTTGTGTTAAAGTAAAATAACACAGAATCCCCAAGCTAGTCGCATTATTCCTTCGTAACTGTCACTGGGGAAAGTTTGGAAACATGAAGAATACACTTTCATATTGTTAGAGAAACATTCACTACAAACATTCTCTCAGAGTCCTTAAAAGCTTTCCACAGTGCTCTCTCTCTCTCTATAAGCTTTGAACAACATTATTTTTCTTGAAATTTACTGTTTCACAATGCTAGCAGCACTTGACATTTGCTTCTCTTTTCTTATGAGTGAGTGGTAATTCAGAGGAGATAACTAGATACGTACCAATCAATTTAAAATGATGCTAATTTGTCTTCAGATCAGACAAGCTGGATTTATGCTAAGAAACTGAAAATGCCAATGGGAGTTCTAGAGATATAAGATTATGGAGGGCCTCCATGATCTGATGTCTTTAGAGCTCCCACTAGAGAATATATATTGCAAAAACTTGAAAAATCATGGTGTATTTGGAGACAGGAATTGACATGTTTGAAAGAAATGACATAATTAGCAAGCAATGTTTAAATAGGACCATCTGCTAAAGCATACTGATTCTGTAAGCAGAAGGAAGAAATAGTTTTTTATTTTCTCTCAGCTTAGACTGATCAAACTACAGAGGACTCTGACAAGCTGTTTAATAGTTTTTTTAAGTTGAAATAGTGGTGGAGGGATCAAATATCTCCTTTTCAATGTTAATGTAGTGGAACATGATTTTAATGAAATTGAATTCCTCCAACAAATCTTCCTCGAGGCCTGGAGGATGAGCTGGGGCATTGTCCATGAGGAGCAGGGTCTTCAGCGGCAGGTACCTCTTGACAGCTTGACCAAAAGCAAGATTGACCCAGTCCACAAACAGGACAGGTGTGACCCAAGCCCTAGCGTTGGATTGCCACATCAAGCTCAGCTGGCTTTTGTTCACCTTGTGCTTCTTGAAAGCCCATGGATTCTCTGAGTGGTACACCTGCAAGGGCTTTATCTTCAGGTCCCCGCTGGCGTTGGCACAGAAGAGGAGGGTCAGACTTCATGGGCTTGTGCCCAGGCATCTTGCTCTCCTCTTGAGTAAGGAAGGTCCTTTTGGGCATCCTCTTCCAAAACAGCCTGGTCTCATCGCAGTTGAAGACCTGCTGTGGAAGGTAGCCCTGTGTCATCACAACCTCCAGGAACTCCGTGGCAAAGTCTTCAGCCATAGGAACATCGGAACTGGCAGCCTTTCCATGCCTGACCACGCTGGTTTTGAAGCATTCAAACCAGCCTCTGCTTGCCTTGAAGACTTCTGGCTCAGCTGAGGTTCCTGGCTGTTGCTGCACGAGGTCTGTGTACAAGGCCTTGGCCTTCTCACAGATGACAGCCTCAGTCAGTGTGTCCTCTGACTGCTGCTTCTCTTGCATCCAGATGAGCAGCAACTTCTCCACCTCCTCCAGAACAGCTGGCTGGCCCTTCACGATCCTGGTGATTCCCTGTGGCAAGGATCTTCTCCCTCATCTTCACGATGGTCCCAATGGTGGATGGATTCCTCCCGTACCCCCTGGCAATGTCCTCGATTCGTGTGCCTCTGTCATACTTCCTGATGATCTCCTTCTTCATAAGGGTAATCTTCTCTTTCGTCATCTTCCCGGCCTCTGCAGAAGCAGGCTTCTTGGGACTCATGTCAGCAGCTGCTACGTTCACAAAAACAAAAGGCAGTGCTTTACTTTGCATCAAACCCCCCAACAACAGAAGCTAACCCCCTAACTTTCCAGTGCAACTTAACAAAAAATAAAAATCAAACTTTGCATCAAACTTCCCACCAGCAGAAGCTAACCCCTTAACTTTCCTCTGCATGTTACCAAAAAATAAAAATCAAACTTGGCATAACCCCCTCCCAACACAGGAGAACAAATGCACACCTGCCTTTTGCTGGCCAAAAAGTTCTGCAAATCTTCAACTTCTCCAAAGAGCACACCAACTTCTCCAGACACAGGATGCCTCCACAACACAGACCACAGCAAACACAGGATGCCCCACAACGCAGACCACAGTTGCTCCTCACAAAGTCAACCTTGGAACTGCACGTGGAAAAGTGAACCCAGGCTGCATTGGAGAGGCTTTTAAAACCTTCCCAGCACAATGCATCCTGGGTATTAACGGTTGAGATTTGAACCAAAACAACAACAACAACAAAACCTGCAGACAATCATCTTGCGAAAAACCATCCGTTAAAAAAACTCATCTTACGAGTCACAGACCCAACTGTCAAAAACATCGTCTTGTGAAGCATCGGTCTTTTAAAAAATCTTCTAGCGAAGCGTAGACCAAAACATCATCTTGTGGAAATCGTCCATAGGAAAAACTGTCTTGTAAAGTGCAGCAGCGATCACAAAAACTAATCGTCTTGCGGATTAATCATCTTGTGAGGCAATAATCTTGCGCGGCACCACTGATGGGAGGGATATAAATCAAATAAATAAATAAATAAATAAATTTAAAAAAACACTGTCCCTGCTAACCAAATCAAAGGCCTTTCTGAGATCTATGAAGGCCACGAAGAGTGGCTGTCATCGTTACCTGCATTTCTCCTGCAACTGTCTGAGGGAGAATACCATGTCAGTGGTGGATCTATTAGCTCGAAATCCACACTGCGATTCTGGATAGACTCTATCTGCAAGCACCTGGAGCCTCTCCAGCACAACACGAGCAAGCAGCTTCCCTACAACACTGAGAAGAGAGATGCTGCGGTAATTATTGCAGTCACCTCTGTCCTGTTTGTTCTTGTACAACATTTCAAGAATAAAAAAGATTTGATAGCTAATAGACTATTTATTTGTTACCAGCCTCAGAGGAAGGGTAACTAAGTTTCATCACAGTGCATGTTCAAATGGCTAGTGGAGATATTACTTCATTGTACTAATTTGCAAGTAAACTACTGCCGAATTCTTTGAGAGGACACTCCACTAGAGTGGTCGCAGCTCCAACAGCTTTCCTTAGAGGAATCCAAATGGAAGAAATTTGTAAGGCATCAACTTAGTCTCAGCCTATGTCCTTTGTTAACCGTTACAGACTGGGTGTCAGTGCAAAGTCTGATGCATCTTTTGGTCATACTGTAATATCTTCAGTGTTAGCGTGACATCCCACCATAGAGACCATGAAGAAGAAGATGGACAGTTTTTTTTAATCTCAAGTAGTCTTCTGTGAATTCACACAATCCATCCAGCCTTCCCTCTGCTGTATCTGCGGTGTACATGTTGAAGTCAGTAGTGGAAATGGGAACTGAGGAATAGCTGTTAAGTATGCATTATGCGAGAGGTTTGGGCTAACAGCTTTTAAGGCTTTGGAAGATTCTGAGGATGTCTGTACAGGCACTGAAAATTCATATAAGTGAATTCACAGATGATCACTGGAAGAACTACAGTTACAAGTAAGCAATCTGTCCTCTACTAGCTGATTGTATAACATCCATTGGTGAATGAGAAGCATCCTGTAACCTTTCCCCATTGCACCACACTGTACGCAATATAGCTTTTTCCATTCTTCAGAAAAACAGTGTGGGTTATTTGGCATGTGTGATAACCTTGTAACATAAATCACAATAATCAGTTTTCATCTATATCCTTTTCAAGTAACCCACTACAAGAATATTCCCTAATGGAATTGTAAGTGGTAACTGAAAACTTTGGAAGTGAATCTGAAAGATAGGAACTACATCAGATAATAAAAAAGCGTTGGTTTAGACTCTGGAAAGAAATTTCATTTAATAGTAAAAATAATCTAATTATTTTACAATGTCTTCATATTTAATATTTTTAAAGAGGAAATCTTTGTGTTCATATATTATTAATTTCAATAGGTGCCTGAAAATTGATTTTTAATATGCTCATTATGTTTCTGAGTCTGCTAATTCTTTAAGGAAATGAAGAAAAAATAATGAAACCATGTTACACAGGTACTTAATTTTTTTTATCTGTAGTACTATTCTAGTAATTAATGCATATTTTATGCAAACTAGACAATATCTCTTACTGGACACATTACTGTCAAGAAATATTACTTGCCTTAATTATCAGTAATGAAGCAGGGATAAGCTGCTCACTTAGATATAATATATCTAATGACCTTTTCAGCTAGAGGTTGTGATGAAAGGTATCAGTTTCCACAAATTATGTTTCATTCAGTTGCTAGCCTTTGTATAGATTAATGTTTTGACTATGAGTTTTAAAGTAAGAAATAAATTGTTTTTAGGGTGTAAAAGTGATTTACTGTGGTTTTTTTACTACATAATTTTTGCTTTTATAAATTACTCCAACTTCCATCTAATGTTGATAGGCTTTACAATACAAGTCAACAATTATATCTTGCCTTTTAAAGTAAGCATGACTGCCTATTTTAGATAGTTAGATATAAAGATAAGCTTATGAAACACAAAATCTTAGTCTGAAATTTCCAATTTTTAAATTATGAATGGCATTTAAAGTATTTTGGAGGTGCTTATTCTGTGGGTAAGTTATTCGTTTTTGGTAGAAGATACCATTGTTTGGTGTATTAATATGCAAGAAAAGGGTGACCATGGCTAGTTAGTAAGTATACAATTCTTTTCTGCTTGAAAGCTGAAATTTAAGCCACATGAAGATGGAGTTAAGTCACACGAGATGGAAACATTTCACTTGTTATCTTCAAAAAATTAGTGTGACTATTATGTATCTGATAAACTTGGATTATTTTAAATGGTAGATAATTCCTTTTTTAGTGTGAAATTGTGTTTAGTGTGCCTTTGAATCCTTTTGACTGGAAAGTATGCTGATAACTTTGGGGCATAGGGTGCAAACAAATTCATTTTTATTACCTTCCAAAAATACTTAGTAGTGGGGGGTTTGGTTTGCTTTTTGTTCCTGAAGATTGTAGCACCAAGTATATTTTGTATAACAACACTGATTTCAGCGTGATGACATGAGGGTTGGGCTCTATCGTACTCCTGCATTCTTCAGAGGTGCTAATGCAAGCTAGTTTTGACTATTCTGTGGCTATGATGGTCAGTGGGAATGAATAGAGATGGCCTACTGTTGTCAAAATGCCTCCCAAGAAATCTGGAATTTTACTGCTGACAGTTGGGAGCAGATGGTAGACAGTAAGATGTTTTCTGCAGCTTGGCAGTGATCTGTCGATTCAAAATGTTTGTGAAACCCTGGGGCTAGGGAAGCCTGAAAATGGAAAAGCAGACGAGATCTCTATGTGAAGGATACTGCAGCATTTTCATTTTGTTAATGTTTCATGCTTGGTTATCTCTTAATATCATTACATTTATTTTTGTATCATGTTAGGTACTTTGGGCCTTGTTCTGGAAATAAAAGCAGGGCACAAACAGCTACTAAGTTGAAATGGAGCAGTAACTTTTACAGTATACTGGCTCTTCCAGTTCATTTGTTACCATGTAAATGATACCAAGGCAGAAACATACGCATAAGGGGGAATTATTTATTTATTTATTTATTTATTTATTTATTTATTTATTTATTTATTTATTTATTTATTTATTTATTTATTTATTTGATTTCTACCCTGCCCCCCCCCCCCAGACAGCGTCTACTCGGGGTGGCTTACAAATCTCATAAAATATCATAAAAACATCATGAACATTAAACAATTAAATCAATAATATAGTGTATTCAAGATGGGGAATGATAGGAAACAAGAAGATAGAATTAAGGATTGACAGAAGAGAAGGCCTGCCTCAAGAGCCAAGTCTTTAAATGGCTCTGAAAAACACCCAGCGAGGATGCCAGGCAGATCTCTGTTGGAAGGCTGTTCCATAGTCGAGGTGCCACTGCCAAGAAGTCCCAGTTTCTTGCTCTTTATTTCCGGACCTCTCTCGGCGTTAGGCCCCTCAACCGTCCCTCTTGGCTGTGCCAAGTAATTCAGGTAGATCTAGGTGGGAGAAGGCGATCTGCCAAATACCAAGGTCACAAATCATTTAGGGCTCTATCATTAACACTTTGAATTCAATGCGGAAATGAATGAGCAGCCAATGCAAGGCAGCCAGAGTGGGAGAGATATGCTGGTATTTTCTCACCCCACTAAGGAGTCTGGCCGCTGCATTCTGCACCATTTGGAGCTTCTGCATCAATCTCAAAGGTAGCCCCACGTGGAGCGCATTACAGTGGTCTAATCTCAAGATTACGAGCATGTGGACGAGAGTGATGAGGGCCCCTCCACCAAGGTAGGGTCGCAGCTGGGCGATCCGCCACAGATGGAAATAAGTGGAGCGGACCATGGGTTTCCATGATAAGTGCTGGGTCCAGATGTATCCCCAAACTGTGAACCCCACTCCGTGCAGTGAGAGTCACCCCCCCAAAAGAGAGGGAGTTTCCCAAACTGCCAATGGGAGGGGCCACCCACCCTCAAGACCTCCGTCTTGTCCAGGTTCAACCTCAACCCATTCAGCTGCATTCATTGCAGTACGGCCTCCAAACAGCGCTGAAGGGACAGAACTGCATCCACTGAAGTAGGCGAAAAGGAGATGTAGAGCTGGGTGTCATCCGCATACTGATGGCATGAAGCCCCACACCCCCTGATGACCCCACCCAGCAGCCTCATATAGATATTAAACAGCATTGGGGGGATGACCGACCCCTGCGGAACCCCACAATTGAGACTCCATAGGGCTGAAACATTCTCCCCAAGCTGTACTCTGGGGACGGTCCTCCAAGAAGGATCAGAGTCAGGCAAGTACCAGGCCACTGATTCCCAGCTCAGAGAGCCTCCCCGGAAGGATATTGTAGTCAATGGTATCAAAGGCGGCTGAGATATCGAGGAGGACCTACAAAGACGTGTTGCCCCTGTCAGCCTCCCTCAACAGGTAATCCAGCAGTGCGACCAGTGCCGTTTCTGTGCCGTGGTGCAGCCTGAAGCCCGACTGAAATGGATCCAGGGCATTGGTTTCATTCAAAAGAGTGTGATGCTGATCAGCCACCACCCTCTCCACCACCTTGCTGAGGAAGGAAACATTGGCGACGGACCTATAATTGCCAATATTGTCCGCTGCCAAATTTGGTTTCTTCCTAATGGGCCTAATGAGTGTCTCCTTGAAAGCAAGAGGAACCTTGCCCTCCTGGAGAGACCCATTAATAATCACTGTGGCCCATTCCGTTGTTGTGGGCCTAGCTGCTTTGATTAGCCAGGCTGGACAAGGATCAAGAGAGGAAGTGGTGGCCCGAAAGCGATCAAGCACTTTGTCCACCAAATCTGGTGTCACAGGCTGAAAGAATTCAAGTGTCACCGGGCAAGGCGGAGTGCTGGACATCTCTGCTCGATCCACTGTATTTAAAAAAGGAGAGAGATCCCAGGAGATGGTCTCCACTTTTGATTTTTAAAATGCTGCAAATTGGTCAGGTGAGTTATTAGTGGGAGGCCCATCACCCAGACCAATTCTGGATAGATCGTGAACTATACGGAAAAGTTCCGCCTACTGATTTGAAGCTTCGCTTATCCGGTCAGTGAAGTGTAATCCTCTAGCAGCCTTCACCTTAGCCAGGTAATGGTTAGTTGCAATCCTGGCAGCTTTTTTATTATAATCCATCAGTTTATCTCTCCAAATGCACTTTCGCCATCTCCTATTTAGCTTCATAGCTTGTAGTTCCTGATTATAGCAGGCCCCTGGCTGAGGTCTGCGCCAGAGAGGACATTTAGGATCGATCATGTCTACAGCCCTAGAGGTGGCAGCAAGCCAGCCATCAACCAGTGCTTTGACAGGGATGCCAGACAGATCAGCTGGAATCCCTTTTATGGTATCCTGGAATCGCAATGGATCCAGTAACCTTTGAGGGCAGACCATTGAAATAGATCCATCCTCCCTGCGGGGAGGGAGTGCCACTGAGAGTTTACATTTTATTAGGTGGTGATCTACCATGACAAGGGGACTGACACCAGGTCAGTCACCATCAGACCACACTCGCTCTGCTCAGTGGAAAATACCAGGTCTAGCATGTGTGGGACTGTTGACATGTTAGGACATGTCCAAGGAAGCCATGGTTTCCAAGTACTCAAGAGCTGGACCAGAAACCTCAGCCTCTGCATGGATATTGAAGACACCCAGGACTAAAAGCCTCGGGGACTCCAACAATGCCACAGAGACAAAGCCCGCCAGCTCTGGTAGGGAAGTGGCTGGGTTGCGGGTAGAGCAGTAACCCAGCAAGATCCCAATACCATCCCTGGCCCAACAGACACATGGAGGGCCTCCAGACCTGGCTTTACCACCGAGGAGTGCCTAGTAACCTCAAGAGTATTTCTATAAACATTGGCTACTCCCCCGCCCCTCCAGTCTACCCTGGTGCTGGACCGCATAACCAGGAGGACAGGCAAGGGTCAAGGGAACTCCCCCTTCCCTGCCCATCCAGGTCTCAGTTATTCACGCCAGGTCTGCATCCTCCTCCAGAATAAGATCTTGGATAATCTGGGATTTATTGGACACAGACCTGGCATTTATCAGCACCAGTTTTAGAGTGGAGGGCCGGCTGATCTGACTACCTCAAGACTGGCAGTTGGTCACAGTCCCAGAACAGTGAACAGCCTTCAAACATCTGTTCATTGTTGTTCTGAAACGAGTGGGAACTGTGCCAACGCCATATCTCCCTCTACCCATAATCACTCGGATGTTAGAACCCTCGCTGGGGGGGGAGCCTTCCACTCCATGTCAGAACAAAAGAAAGAACAAAAGATACACTACATCAATACAGTAAATCAATAATAATAACAAAATTAACAAAAAACATTGATGCAACATCAGTGATAATACAAACTTAAGTGATTATACATTATAAAATTAAACAATGATCAAATCAGGCAATTTATCAAATTAAACAATGTAAATAAAATTTAAATAAAATTTCAAAATTTGAAATTAAAACTTTAAAAGAAAAGGAATACAAACAGGGAACCTCTCCCCCCAAACCACCACCTGTCACATTCAGAAAAAGAAAATGTAAACAAAGAAAAGAAAAACAATGGAGAAAGAAAAAACAAAACAAACAACAAGAACACAAACACAAAATTTCTCCCCCTGCCCAAACCACTCCCAACCCATGCCGAGGTATTAGATACTGCAAGGTCCAGACCCAGTTGTAATTGTTATAGGTACAGGAAACCTTGAAATAGGCCAGCAGCTGCTTAGAGTCATTGTGGCCAAAAGCCAGGTCCATGTTGAGTTTGCTCGACTTCCAGATCTTAAGGGTCGTTGCAGCTGACTGAGCGTCTGTGCACAAGCATATAGGTGCCCAGTAGAAGAGCTTGGCAGACCAGATGATCATAAACTTGATGTGTCCACATTCGCTGTAACACATTCGGATGTTAGGTGCCAGATGGTAGTCCTCCTCGCTGAGGAGCACAAGGCCTCAGGTAGCAATGTGAGGCCAGCACATGCTCCCATATGAAATACAATTCCAACCACCAGTAGAGCTTGGTCTGGACCTCGCAGTGGTGTCAATGGAGGTCGGGAAGCAAACGTTGAGACACCCCCAGCACAGAGGGCGTTAAGACAACCCTGATGGGCACCACCGCCCGACTAGGTTGCTCAAGCACAGGTCCGTGCCAGAAAGCTCACCCAAGTAAAACTGTAAGCTAAATGGAAAAACCTGCAGGATGACACAGAGGACCACCGAGACAGACAGTACATTAAGTCCAGGAACCATGAGACTAAGCAGGCATATGGAAGCTCAGGAGCGGGTGGACAGCAGAGGGAAGGGTGGGGAGAGGGTCGGGCAACCAAACAGTCCCACACCTCCTCAACTGGTCCCACACCTTTTCAACAAGTTCTTTTTTCCTTCCCTTTCTCATTCAGAGAACTCCAACTCACTGTATTCCAATCTGCCTGCCTGTTTCCCCAATGGCAGCAGCTGCGGCGGTGTTGTTGTTCTTCTCACTCCCAGTGATAATGGAAACAGCAAATAGTAAAAAAAAATTATTTACATAATTTAAAATGTGCATAAATGTTACTAGATTGTCTGTATTTAGAGAACTCTACAAGCCAAGGAAATGCAAGAAAGCAAAGTGGCTGTCCAACAAGGCCTTGGAAATAGCAGAGAGGAGAAGGGAAATAAAATGCGAGGGAGATAGGGAAAGTTACAGAAAATAGAATGCAGACTTCCAAAGAATAGCAAGGAGAGACAAGAGAGCCTTCTTAAATGAACAGTGCAAAGATATAGAAGAAAAGAAAAGAAAAGAAAAAACCAGAGATCTGTTCAGGAAAATTTGAAATATTAGAGGAACATTTTGTGCAAAGATGGATATGATAAAGGACAAAAATGGCAGTGACCTAACAGAAGCAGAAGACATCAAGAAGAGGTGGCAAGAATACACAGAAGAATTATATCAGAAAGATTTGGATATCCCAGACAACCCAAACAATGTAGTTGCTGACTTTGAGCCAAACATCCTGGAGAGTGAAGTCAAATGGGCCTTAGAAAGCTTGTCTAACAACAAGGCCAGTGGAGGTGATGACATCCCACTGGAACTATAAAAATCTTAAAAGATGACACTGTTAAAGTGCTACACTCAATATGTCAGCAAGTTTGGAAAACTCATCAGTGGCCAGAGGATTGGAAAAGATCAGTGTACATCCCAATCCCAAAGAAGGGCAGTGCCAAAGAATGCTCCAACTACCGTACAATTGCACTCATTTCCCACGCTAGCAAGGTTATGCTCAAAATCCTCCAAGGTAGGCTTCAGCAGTATGTGGACCGAGAACTCCCAGAAGTAACAGCTGGATTCCGAAGGGGCAGAGGAACTCGAGACCAAATTGCTAACATGCGCTGGATTATGGAGAAAGCCAGAGAGTTCCAGAAAAACATCTCCTTCTGCTTCATTGACTATGCAAAAGCCTTTGACTGTATGGACCACAGCAAACTATGGCAAGTCCTTAAAGAAATGGGAGTGCCTGACCACCTTATCTGTCTCCTGAGAAACCTATATGTGGGACAGGAAGCAACAGTTAGAACTGGATATGGAACAACTGATTGTTTCAAAATTGGGAAAGGAGTACAACAAGGCTGTATATTGTCCCCCGGCTTATTTAACTTATATGCAGAATACATCATGCGGAAGGCTGGACTGGAGGAATCCCAACCCGAATTAAGATTGCCAGAAGAAATGTCAACAACCTCAGATATGCAGATGATACCACTCTGATGGCAGAAAGTGAGGAGGAATTAAGGAACCTTGTAATTAGGGTGAAAGAGGAGAGTGCAAAAAACTGTCTGAAGCTGAACATCAGAAAAACTAAGATAATGGCCACTGGTCCCATCACCTCCTGGCAAATAGAAGGGGAGGATATGGAGGCAGTGACAGATTTTACAGTACTTTCTTGGGCTCCATGATCACTGCAGATGGTGACAGCAGCCACGACATTAAAAGACGCCTGCTTCTTGGGAGGAAAGCGATGACAAACCTTGACAGCATCTTAAAAAGCAGAGACATCACCTTGCCAACAAAAATCCGCATAGTCAAAGCTATGGTTTTCCCTGTCGTGAAGTATGGAAGTGAGAGCTGGACCATAAAGAAGACTGATCGCAGAAGAATTGATGCTTTTGAATTGTCGTGCTGGAGGAGGATCTTGAGAGTCCCCTGGACTGCAAGGAGAACAAACCTATCAATTCTAAAGGAAATCAAGCCTGAATGCTCACTGGAAGGACAGATCCTGAAGCTGAGGCTCCAATACTTTGGCCATCTCATAGGAGGAGAAGACTCTTTGGAGAAGACCTTGATGTTGGGAAGGTGTGAGGGCAAGAGGAGAAGGGGACGACAGAGAATGAGATGGCTGGACAGTGTCATCGAAGCTACCAGAATGAATTTGACACAACTCTGGGAGGCAGTGGAAGACAGGAGGGCCTGGCGTGCACTGGTCCATGGGGTCACGAAGAGTCGGACACGACTAAATGACTAAACAACAACGACAAGCCAAGAGTGAGGGGGGTCAGGAAGAAAATATAGAAATAAGGCATAAAAATCAGTCTAGTAATACAGATACTGATGGTCATGTTCTTTGTTCAGAGACATTTGTACAAAAGACTGGGGAAGGTTGCATTTGTCAGAGGAGGCTCCTCCATATGAAAGTACTGAGCTCAGAATATCATGGAGTTATATTTGCATACTGAAAAGAAGGAATTCCTCTCACCTCATGTAACCAAACTCGGTTACATGTTATCTCCATGTATGGAAGGAGGCCTTCCGAATATGGCCTGCTTCTAGAACATCACTCTTCTTTTTTTAAAAAAATTGCTGTATGAATATGAAATATTCTGTTTCTGTATCCATGACTCAAAATGCCAGAGACTGGCCAGATATTGCTGCACAACATTGTGCTTCTGTTGCTAGCAGGAAAAACAATGCCAAGCTTTACATAACAAAGGGCACCCTGAATGTTGACAACACTAATGGCAGCAATCAAGATAATCTACAGCAGTGGTTCCCAACCTTGGGCCTCCAGATATTCTTGGACTACAACTTCCAGAAATCCTGGCCAGCAGAGGTGGTGTTGAAGGCTTCTTGGAGTTGTAGTCCAAGAACAAGAACATGTGGAGGCCTAAGGTTGGGGACCACTGGTCTACAAGATACCCTTTTGTGTTCACTGCCATTCACAATGTGACACCCAATAGGAAAAATCCCAGAAGCTGACACCTTTATTCATCAAGTAATCACTTCTCACTGAAACACAAAGTAATTGCCATGGCACAGTATTGCACATTCGTAAACTGGAGGTTTTTAAAAAAGAATTGGATTTCCTGGCTTTTTAAAACATGTGCTAGTATATACAACAAAAAAATTCCAACTGAAACTTTCCTTAAGTATCATTAATACTAGAGGATTTAAGAAGATGAACACATGATCTGTACTATGGTTCCTGGAGAAGGACAGAAGCGAGAACAGCTTGGATGTGACTGTTGTTCCTCTGTGCCAAAATATTTTGAAGGGGTGTTTTGGGCTTAATAAAATGGTGAAGCGAAGGTGTGTATAAGTGCGGCACATACGGTGGAGAAACATACACACCCTTTAATCTCTCAGGTAAACTAATGTTGCCATACACACTCTGCAGAATACAGGCTAGAAAGCTATATTCCAATTTCTAAACCTTTTCTTTGGATTAGGCAACCTGAGAAAGAAAAGCTATATCGGAGCAAAAGTTCTATGAAAATGGATGCTTTCCAAAATATGTCCCTTTGCCATTTGAAATAAAAAAGGGAGGACTCGGAGTTAGCAAAGATTGTCACTGGAAAATAAGGTCAAGATGATCCATACTATGTAAAATAAAGATAGGGACAAAAATCAATTCATTTGAAATATGGTGTTGGAGGGGAGCTCTGCAGATACCACAGACAACCTGAAAGGCATAGAAGTGGGTGCTCATTCAAGTCATCCCTGAACTCTCAACAAAGAGAATATAAGTAAACTGAGGCTATCCTATCATGTACATATAATGATAATACAGAACTGATCAGAAAAGACAATACTGTATTGCTAGGAAAGTGGGGGCAGTGGGAAAAGAGAACAACCTAATATGAGATGTTGTTGGTTTGCAAGATCTGAGGATAGCTGTTAATGTTAGGATATTTTGAAGGTCATTAACTCATTTAGTCATTGCACATGAGAAGTAGTACTTGATTGCACATAGCATCTTTGAAGATGGTTTTGTTTTTGTTTTTGTGTTTTTAACTTACCAAACAATTTTTTGGTCTACAAGGTGGATGGAATGGCTGAAATATAACAGGATATAGGCACCAAAGCTCTGCTAACATAAGCATAACTTGATAACCCTTTGCCCAAATTTCCTGAAGTTTATCAGAACAACAGCTGTGTGCTACACCTGTGCTAAATTTGGTGCTGATCTGAAGTGCGCTTTCAAAGTTACTATTTTTTGTTTGGTCTGCCCCTATTTGTAGAATTGCTGCACAATAATATAGTTGTGCTATCATGCAGCAGTAATGACTGGTGCCTAAATACATTACTGTACTTTGTTGGGTTGTGTACCATACTTTGGTCCTCTGGAGGAAGTTTCAGACAGGAATAAAGAGCCAGAAAGGCACTCATGATACAAACAATGTATATCCCAAGTCTCCCTATCCAAACTTTTGGCACTAGGCTAGTCGTTATGAGATCTTCATGCATCCCCTCATTCCTGTTTTCTGCAGTCTCTTTGTTGTATATGAAGTGTTAACTATAGAAATTGACTACCTATATTGAGGAGAATAATAAACCTTTTTCTGATAATTTAAAAAATGCATATTTTCCCGTAAATTTCATTCTAGATAAAGTGCTAATAACAGTAACCTATCAAAATGTCTTAACAAGAAGACACTGGAATAAATATTAAACTATAAAACAAACTGCATATTAATGAGATTGCATTTGTGGGTGGATGTTAACCTCTGTAGTACTATTTGGAAACCCTTGCTAGCATGTGATAATATAGTGACAGAAGTGATGTGTATATGAAATTATTGTTCCTTGAACCAGCAAGTAAGAGTTTCTGCAGAAATAGTTCATGCCTCTGTGTGTTTCGGTCAGTAATGAAGACAAGAAAATCAGAATTAATCGAGCTACTTACCTAACTCTAATATAGCTATCTTTGATACATTAGAAAAAAATATTACTAAATTCTGATGGAAAGCAGTGGTTGTATATTGTAGTGTCACATTTTGATCAATTATTGCAAATTTATTTGCTTTATATCTATCTATCTATCTATCTATCTATCTATCTATCTATCTATCTATCTATCTATCTATCTATCTATCTATCTATCTATCTATCTATCTATCTATCTAAAATAATATATAAAATGTTTCCTCCTCCCTGTATTACTGTAGTCAGTCTCTTGATATTTTATGCCTCACTGTAAATTTTTACAGAAGGAAAAATATGCAGAAGAGCTCTTCTTCAATTAATGCAAATTCCCTGTGTGAGAAAAGAGAACTTAAATGTAGCACGGTTTGGCGGGCCTGTTTTAGAATTAAGTGTTGAGCCATTTTCTGCTTGTCTTACACAATGTCAGGATGCATATGACACCCATGTGCAAACTCTTTGCAAAAGCTTTTACTGTTTTGAGATACGTATTAGTCTTTGCCACTCAAATGTCCTTTCTGAATATCTCATGTCTGCACATGTCCTTTCGGAATATCTCATGCTGCATGCCATCTTCCAATATTTTGCTGCTAGGTCTTCCTATAATTGTTTTGCAGTATTCCACAGAGCAGCAAAAGCACCATTATTTCTTCTTCTGGGCTGTTTCTGAATCTCAGCTGATTTAAACAATCCAACATGTCTTTTCAGTACAGTAAGAGCTTCTGTTAATTTAAAGTTCAGTGGTTAAGGTATCTGGCTGTGGAATCAACGGTTGGGAGTTTGATTCCCCATTGTGCCTCCTTGATAGGGGCTGGACTTGATGATCCATAGGGTCCCTCTCTTCCAGTTCTGCAGTTCCAATTGATTGATTGATTGGATAAGTATAGGAATTTTGAAGAGCATAGCATTTCAAATAATTACAATTATAGTACCTATAAATGATATGAGTAAGCACCATATGAAATTAAAAATAATTATATAAATATGCGATATCTTAGATGGGTTTCATCTTCATGTGGTTCATTTATTGAAACCAGTGTGCCTGTGTAGCTTTTACAGCATAACAGGATTTCAGCCCGCAGTTGTATTGTCATTTTTCTTTGTATTCGATTATCTGTGATTAGGACAAAAGAGTATTAAATACCAGGGACTTCTCTCTAGAATTCTAGATTTGAGGGAACACATAGTCGAACACATTACTGCAAATAATTTGTCCATGTCTGCAGTTTGGATCAGATGAAACTGAAGTTGAAACTGATGCCAAAAAGCTAGGCTGGACACAACATTGGACATCCAGCTGGACCTGCCACAATGACACTAATAGTAAGCTCTATGGCAAAATTAGTTATTTTGTCATTGAAGTGTATAATAAAAAAAGTCTCAACAGCTCTCTAGAAGTTCTAGGCATCCATTCACCAGATTAGTAAATTTTGTATTGTATGGTATTGCATTCTTATGTCTGAGCAGGGAATGAGAAAGTAAAAGGTAAAAAAAGTTCTCTGCCCCCCTGATATAAATTTTAACCAAACACCTAAGTATCTGTTCAATATCGACACAGTATGTATGCTGTTCCTAATATTGCTGTTTTTGTAGCTCTGATGGTGTGATTTCTGAAATCTGCAACTGCTTATAGTACTGTGAAATTTCTTGATATTTTTTCCCAAAGCCACAAAGACTACGGGGACCAATGAAGTGTGTTTCTTCCAGAGGGGAGATGTTTCAATTGCCAGGCCTCTGTACTTTGTTAGTTTTTCTAATTCTTTATTTTCTACTCTGGCATCCCCTGGAATTGCAGTGTCAATGATCCAGACATTTCTTCATCCTATTACTACTATGGCTGGTGTGTTATGTTCAAGGTGTCTTTCCGTTTGAATCCAGAAATCCCACAAGATCTTGACTTCCTCATTTTCTGACACTTTCTCTATCAGATGTTCCCATGGGTTTTTGGAGACCTGCAAGATATATATATATTTCATAATGACCAGTGCACTAACTTTGCAATTTGTTTGTGAAATCTTTGGACTTTCGCACATGAGATGTGACACAGTTTAATCTTTTTCTTGACAAAGTCACCATTTGCTGTTAGCACTGCTTGGATCTTAGCTTTCATCACGTTGGTTTGGAGTGCTTGTTCTTGTGTAGCAAAAACCAAGCCTTTGGTTTCTTTCTTAAGGGTCCCCAGTTTTAACCATGCCCATGTTAAATTATGATCACGCTTTCCATCAAAATTTCTCAGGTGTTGTCCATGTAGTGGTTTTACTTTATTAATCTGTATGTACGTGTGTGTGGTTCCCTCTTTGTTTGATTTATTTTTTTAAAATGTCATTTTGTTAATTTACCATGTATATATTTTGTTAAAGGTGTGCATTTTGAAACTGTTTTGTTTGCTCCTGTTGGTGTGTGTAGGATGGGGACTGTACTTTGTGACTGTGGCATTGTGCCACTGGGCTGTGTGGGTGACGTTGTGATCAGTTGGACGCAGCTTGTAGTGCCTGATGATGATCTATCTTTCTCAGGTATTGTTGCCTGCTTTTGGAGTAGGTTGCTTTTCTGTTGGGGATTTGGTGAGTCAAGTCCTCCATACGTTTCTTTGATTCAGTGGGCGTATTCTAGATGCTACTTGCTATGCTAAGCAACAAAATTCAGTCAGGGTCTCACTCAGGCTAAAACTCCTTATCCTTTGAGTTTCTATAGATGATGTTCGGTCTGCAGATAATATATAGCAAGAGAAAATGGGTCAAAAAGAGTTGAAGCAGGATGATGCCAATACTTTAGGCAAGATTCTGTATTGATCCTGATTCAGTTCTTCCAGGTATTACCTTGATGTGGTTGATTTAAAATGTTTGGAAAAATGGCAGAGTTCATTTACAGAAATTGTAACGATTCCAGCCTGTTTGATCTAGCAATAGCTCTGTTTCGGTATGCCCAAACTCCATCACACTAGCAAAACATGTTTTGTTTCTTTTTAATTAGAAGGAAAATGGCATCCAGTGCATTTCCAACATATGCTGTTCAACTGCAAATGTTCCCCAGGAGGAACTTGCAAGTCAGTGAGATAGTTCAGTGCAGGTCTCAATACTCATGTTTAGAACACAGCTGCACTGCTTCAGGCCCTGACATTTCTGCAGTAGCACAGGGAGAGACAGCAAGAGGAGAGCAAACTACATGAGGAAAAAAATAATGGCGGTTGGGAATTGTGAAAAGAAAATGCTATAGATCCAGCATAAGCACAAAGAAGAAGAAAATCTACTGACTGGCTGACTTGTAAAGCACTTAATGCTTTTTGAACTCTCGGTGGATACTGAACAAACTTCTTCTGCTCCTGTCCAAATAAGTAAATTCTGAGGGGTTTTTGAGGGGCAACATCACATGAAATAGTGAGGTTGGCCGACAGTGTATTGAATTATGTCCCCTTAAACCCACATAAACTTAGAAAGTCAAATATATCTTCTGTTTGTGCAACATAGTCTTGCTTATTGTCTTCATGCCCAAAGAGGAAGCAAATTTGCAGTTTACTAGAAGAGTGTGCAGTTTGTGGAGGAATTTAAAGATGAATGCCAAGATCAAGAGTCAGTGGACACTATTAGAAGTAATGATATACCGGCAAACAGAAAAGACACTCCTCAATGCTCAGCTTGAAAATACAGGTGCAAAGGAGGCAGTAATTTGTGCTTTTAAATTTGAACAATACAGAAATCTAAATTAATGGGTCTAGTATATCAGGAAACTGATCTTTTACAACCTAAGATGCATCTTGCAAGTAAAGAGCAGTGAGAGACATCATGGGATAACACTGTTGAGGGATAGATGCTGAAATTTGATATCTGCTCAGGTGAAAATTATGCTGAAACTAATGTGGAAGAAAGGAGTTTATTCCTTGTCAAAGATTTTGCAAAATTCTATAATCAATACTAATACAAAGAAGAAAATGAGCTGATTTTCTTTAAATAATCCCACTAACAGTAAATCTTGGTTAATAATAATAGTAATAGTAGCAGTAACAATAATAATAGTAGTAATAGAAATAATAAGTGCTTTTAGGCCACTTTTGGCTTATGGTAACCTTTTGCAGCATTTTCTAGGTACAGAATACACAAAAGTTATTTACTATTCCTTTGACCTGGGGCACTCTGGGACTGTCCAGTTTGCCCAAAGCTAGTTAGGCAGGCTTTTCTCCTGAGAATATCAATTCCTGTCCTCTGACTCTACAACCAGTCACTTCACTCACTGAGCTATTCAGCCACCTAAATCTTGTGTGAGCAGTTTCTAATTTCTTTGTTAGATCCAGGCTCTCTCTGTCACTTTTGGATTTTATGTTGCTTAAAAGATTAATATTGTTGCTAAGACAACACAATTTCATCTGCAGAAGACATCAAGGGAATGTATACCCAGTTTGCAAAACACAGTATACACTACTATTAAGGGTGAAGTATATCTGAGGAAAGAGACCAGTGTGTTTCTCAGTCTTGTGCACATGGATGTAATTAAAATGTTAATGACTTTGGGGTTATTATTATATCTTTCTTACCTAACTATAGGATAGTGGCTAGAATATATGTACGCGTGCACTCAAAAACTGAAATTCTGGTCAATAATAATATTTTTCAAGGAATCTAAACTTAATAGTGAAAAATATTGCCTCTTATGTTCCAGTCAGAAGAGCTATTTAATTAGAACTAGAGATGGGAGTATTCGTATATGATTATGAATACCCCCGCTCAGGTGGCGATAACGAGGGCCCCATGGGGCTGGACGGTCCACTCACAATTCTGCTGCTGCCACAACCTCCGCAGGACCTTCCAATGACTCTGGAGAGCACGATTGGCTCGCCACTCCTGGGAGGAGGTGGGATGACAAGCCTCTCTGCCAGGCTGAAGAGTGGCTCACAGATTGCTATCTCCAGGTTGTGACATTGGTGGAATTGTGACTGGACCATCCGGCCCCATGGGGCTGGACCCTCATTATCGCCACTCTGGTGGGGGTATTCGTATACGAATACAAATACCCCCATCTCTAATTAGAACTAAACTACTAAAGATGCATCTAGAAGAGGAGCTGCAAAAGAACTTTAAGCTGACTCGCAGATGCACTCTACAGCGGCTGAAATCTTGTTGCTTAGACTAGTTGCTTAGCTGCCTAGAGTGGTCCTCACCTGACCAGATAGGCAGGATATTAAATAAATAAATAAATAAATAAATAAATAAATAAATAAATAAATAAATAAATAAATAAATAAATAAATAGTATGTCACACTAGGGTGGACTCATTGAATCTGTGGGGATTTCATGAGTCAACTCCTCCATAGGTAGGATGGAGTAGGACCATTTGAATCAAGGGAACCTACAGAGGATTTGACTCACTAATCCCCACTCAGTAAATCAGTAGGTCTACTCTAGTGTGACTTACTACACTAAGCAACAGAATTTCAGACTGTTTTGTCCTGAGGAAAAAAAAAGAAAATAATGTTAGACTGTTTTTATCTATTTCTTTTATTACAAATCTTTCCTATCTTTCTAGTGAAAATAGACCTTGAGGCAGATAACATAATCACTGAAAATAAATTAAGAAATCATCAGTAAAACAAGATAACAAAACCATTGCAATCAATAAATATGAATAAATTATGATTCTTAGAGATCCCTAATGTCACAAATGTTATCCCAAAATTTGTCATGAATATTAAGGAGAAAACATCTGCAAATTAATGTATTCAGGGTCTACCTATTCTTAGCAGCTGGAAGAATTGTGAAAAGAGGATTTTGAAAAATAGGTTACAAACAGTCCTCCCCTGTTTCTCCAAAGTGTTAATGTTAAAATGCAATATAGGAAATTCATTTATTTATTCACCCCTCACCAATTTTCTTGTACCTAGTCTTAGTGAAAACTAGAGTGCCTTTTAGTGGATGATCCAAAGACAAGGGTGGGTAATATTGTAAAAATCTCACACAGGGAGGATAGCTTTGACTCTGTCAGAGCCTTTGTCAGGCTGGGTGCTACAGAGCTGGAGATGGTACTCGCAAAACAAAGCAAAAATATTAATGGATAGCGCAAACACATTTTATATTAATACATTTACATGATAGTTAATGTTTCAATTTACTAATTAATAGTGTTTTGTTGCTGAATTGGGAGTTAAAAACTGCATTGAATTATCTATTATTGAACTGAGTTTATTTGAAAACTGTCCCTCCATTAGGTTGCATGAAAAACTTTGCTACTTTGGATTTGCTAATATTCTGGTGTTGTCTGTTTTGTTGCTGTCTGGAGGCAGAAAGAAACATTTACCTCTCTATTGTGAGGAAATTGCACTAATCTGATACTATAAACAAATTGCTAATGTGTTTAGTTACTGTCTTTGTTTCCCTAGAAAAGTGCCTGAAGGCTGAAGTGATGCTTGACTTTCCTGCTGTGTCATTGATTGAGCATGAAGTGGATTTATTTACTGTGCCTGGGGACAGTTTTGTACAGTATTTTCTAAGGTTTTATATGTATGATTTGAATTCAGATCTGGAATCCAGACCTTATACTGACCTGCAGTTCTGCTGTGTAATCCAACAGATACTCTTGAACATAGGATAGCGTTTACGTGTGTTAGAAAGGACACATTCTTGAAGCAATAAATGAGTTGCTATATCTTGGGTATGCAAGAACCCTATTTGAGAAAAACAGAGGGAAAATATTTCAAAAATATTCGAAACCCCTTCTCAAAGAAGTCTTGTATCAAGCCCAGAGCTCCACCAAAATAAACTAGTTTTACAGCTATTATATCATACTGTTCCCATAATTTTATATACATTCCTGTGAGGGTTCAAATCTAGCCTCTGTTTCTTTATTAAATAACACAGGAGTTGTTTTTAAAGTAAAATCCAAACTTGGGTTTTGTTTAATTCAACTGTAAAACTTCTTTTAATGGTCCTTCCTGTAACTTCTCTTGCGGTGCCAATGGGCATCACAAGGCTAACCAGGCATCAGGTTCAAAGGGGTTCAAGGATTTGGTTTCCCACGGTCTGGGTAAAAAGGGGTCATAACTTGGGTTAAAGTGTTCTCCCTCTTTGCTCTTAATGGTGGGGTCTCCTCCATCTTCTCTCCAAAGCGTCTCCCCCTCTCGTTCGAAGGAACCCCATGGTCCTCGGAGGTATGCCATTCTCCGTGCTTCCTCCGCACACCATACTCTACATTCTTCAGTTTCCCGGGCTACTGCCTCTCTCTCCTTTTTTAGTCTCCTTCTCCACTCTCATGCCTGGGACTCACCCCAGTAGGAAGGTTGCTGGGGTAGTACCTTTCTCCAGCGATTATCAGCTTCTTCCCAGGGCACCTTTACTTTCTCCCATTTCCCTGTCCAAGGATCCTCCACCCAGATTAGTTCCCAACCCCCCCCCATGCTGTCTCTCTCCCTTTTTATTTCCCCCATTCCTGCCTCTATTACAGACCTCCTGCTTTCCCTTCCCGCCAATTCCCCTTCAGTCTGTGTAGCCACTGTTAAGCCACGTAGGTTTTCCTCCAGTTCTCAGGTGTCTATTCCCCAATGTATACTCTCTCAAGGGTTTGGTGGAGGGGTGGTCTGCACTTCTTTAGATACCCTACAGAGGGATGGCACTCCCACAAGAGCTTCTATGCTCTCCTCTCGCTTCTCACAATTCCCCATAACCTTAACTTTCATGATAAAGTATGACAGAAAGATTTTTAAAATACATAAACAATGCAGATATAGTCCTTTGGTTGATATTTTTATGCTATTCACAATGATTAACTTTATTTAATGTTATTATAAAAGCATGAGTGATGGAATGAAATAATGGAAAAGGTATTCCACAGAAATGTGCATAACTTTTTTTATATCTGAACTTTTACATATTGAAGGTATGTGTACACTTCCAGTTTACTATGTCTTTATATAAGGAGTGGTCCATGAAGATGGTCCAGGATATGCAGCAGCTAGAATACAGCAGCTTGAATTCTTACCTAACGTACTTACATGTTGCTGGAATTGTGTTGTAATGAATGCCAGAAGAGCTACATTGGCTGCTGATCACTTGGTCCCTGAAGAAATATCTAGCGTAGCCTGCATAATTAAATTGTAAACCATCCAGAGAGTACTTAAAGCACTGTGGGGCAGTATATAAGGAGTCTGCTTTAAAACACGTACACACACAAAAGTGTGTGTGTTTGTGTTTGTGTGTGTTTATGTATGAATGCAATATATAGTGTACTAGTGCAAAAATGCTTGAGAGAATCACTGCTGTTACATTGCTGTTATAAATTAGAGAAATAACTACTAAATTAGGACGCCTATGGAGTAGAACAGGAGTTGGCAAGTCCCAGATGTCCAGAAGCTAATCTGCTGGGCCCAGAGTCCATCAGGAATAGCACCAGCGCTTAGAAAAGAAACTTGATCCAAAGGTCATGTTCGGATTTTAAAAGTGAAAAAACCAAACATTTCTGGATTTTTAAGATGTGGGGATTTTTCTGGATTTTTAAGATGCAGTACAATTTGTACTACAGGAAAATTGTGCCCAGACACAAAGTTGTCCAATGGAATGGATTTAGAAAAATTATTCTGGGAAACATTTTTCCCTCTAGGGGTTCTCGAGACCGCAGAACAAAGAGTTTGAGTGTATGACCTCCCCTAAAGCTACATTGGGGAGATTGTGTCCTTCTAAAATGATCAAGCACAATGGGACTAACTTTCGTGTATAGTTAAGCAGTAACAATCAGACATATGTGCATACTAAAAAAAACAACAAGAAAGATGAAGCACAAAAAAGATAAAGACCATTACTGTGTTTGAGTCCTTCCAGGAGTTATTACAGGTATGTGTCATCAGTCCTATCTATGCACACTTATTTGAAAGTAAGCGACACTGATTTGCAAAAAATCCTAGACATACATTCTTTAGTATTCATAGTTAAGACTGATTTAATGGGGAAAAATAGAAGCAATGTACATATACTTACTTAATCATGCGTGGAAACAGGACAATTGTTTTGGTGGCCGGACTGGAGTTTTCAGATCACAGCAGGAGGCAGTGGCCAAAATCTCTACAGCTTTGGCTCTTACAATAGTTTTCTGGATGAGAACATGTTATAGGAGATCTTATGAAGGGCCCCGGGGGAAATTTGGTTATCCAGGTGTTGTTGCAGTCTTATCACTCCCAGCATTCCTCATTTTTGTCTGTGCTGCATAAGCTATACTTGTATTAAAGCTGAACTAATTTTTTCTAAATGCATATTAACATATAAAAATATAATGCACATCTGTGTCCTATATCTTCTTATTTGATAATCATAGCTGATTACAACAGCAAATAATAGTTTTTATTAATGTATTTCAGAGGAGGGCAAGGATGATCAGGGGAATGAAAATCAAGTCCTAGGAAGAAAGACCAAAAAGCTGGGCATTGTTTAACCTGGAGAAAAGAACACTAAGGGGAGATATGAAAGCCTTTCATATTTTGAAAGGCTGTCACACAGAAGAGGGGCAGGGTTAGGGTTAGGCAGGGATCTCTTCTCGATCATCCCAGAGTGCAGAACCTTATAATGAGCTCAAGCTACAAGAAGCCAGATTTAAGCTGAATGTCGGGGGGGGGGGAGTCTTAACTGTTAGAACAGTACAACAATGGAACCAATTATCTCGGGTGAGCACTCCAACACTAGAGGCATTTAAAGGAAAATTGGACAACCATCTGTCAGATCTGCTTTGATTTGGATTCCTGCACTGAGCAGAGGGCTGGACTCTATGGCCTTATAGGCCCTTTCCAACTCAATTATTCTATGATTTTATTTATTTAAAAATTTTAGACTTTCTCTGTCCACCAGGGCTCCCACAACAATATACAATAAGACAGAATATTATTTAAACTTCATTAAAATATTTTAACTGTTAGTGTTTGAAAAGCCAAGATTCTTTGACAAATGAAAAACCATTTCAAAAGCCAAATTTAAAACCAGTGTTAACATCAAATGCCTTGTCGAGCAATACAGTCATGGCTGTCTGCTGGAAGCATGGCTAGGATGGAGCCAGACTGACTTCTTTGGGTGTGATCACACCATATACTGTAGTGGTTCATCCATTAGGGCAATACGCATACTGCTGCACCTCAGGCTAATCCCACCCGTCCCACTTCTGCCTCTCTCCTTAACAGAGGAATAAGGTCCCTAGATGTATATGTGTGAATGCTGGCCTGCCAGCCTGCTTGCTTTTGTGTATGTCTGTGTGATGTGCCTTCATGTGTGTGTCTGTGTGTCTGTGTCTGTGTCTGTGTCTGTCTGTCTGTCTGTCTGTCTGTCCGTCTCTCTCTCTCTCTCTCTCTCTCTCTCTCTCTCTCTCTCTCTCTCTCTCTGTGTGTGTGTGTGTGTGTGTGTATGTGTGTGTGTGTGTGAGAGAGAGAGAGAGAATATTTTGCCCCTGATCCTGCCCACCACTGGTTGTTGTTACTTCCATCCCACCAACCACAATAGGCACTCGCCACCACTAAGCAGTACAAAACAGCAGTGTTGTTTTCAATTCCATTCTTAATAATCACTAGTGTGGAAGCCACCTTTTGCACTACTGTACACTATGTTGTTGTTTGATTAACCTAACAAGCAGAATGTTAAGATCTTTTTCACGATTCGTCTCTGACAATTTAGATACAATCATTGTAAATGTGGACTAAAATATTGTAGCTTAGCTTAGTTTAGCAAGTTGCACTAGAGTAGTCCATTGAATGAGCAAAGATTTGGTGAATCAGCTCCTCTACAAGTTTGTTTGTTTAACTTATATGCTGCCCACACTACCCAAAGTTCCATTGATTGAAATGGGCCTACTTTGTTTGTGACTTGCTTTAGTGTAGTCAGCCACAACTAGAGTAAGCCCATTTGAATCAGTGAAACTTATGGAGGAGTTGGTACAACAAATTCAAACTGATTCAGTGGACTTACTCTATTGCTATTTACTATGTTGTGCATAGGATGTCAGCCACAGAATTACAAATCTTTTCCACTCTGTACTGCTTTACACTTCCTTAACTTTTGCTATTTTGTTGTGCATTCTCCAGTTCTTTAAAGGTCCCTTTGAAATTCTTTGCAGTCTTTTTCTGTCCTGGTTTTTACCATCCTGAATAATTTTGTGTCCATCTTACCAAATTAATACGGCTGTCTCAGCTCTCTATTGAGCTGCTATTTCCAGATCATTCCTGCACAAGCACTGATACCAATAGAGAGCACGGGGACTATGAATGGACAATATCTGAGTCAATAAGACCTGCCGTTAGGTCCACAAGCCCATTCATTACCCACTTTTGAAAATGACCCTCTGGTAAAATTGCTGATTATTATTATGCTAAGTAACCACAACATTGTTTAAAAAAACAAAAGGAAAGATGAAACTGGGTATAATAGTATAATAAAAACAAATTCAGGATAAAAAGCTGTATATGTCTGTGCCTGTGAGTGTGAGCATTTAGAAGAGAAATCCAGAGCACAGTGCATATTCCTCAAGGTGAGAAAGGTAGTTTTTCTTCCATTTCTATACATAATGGCTGAGCTAAAGTACTTGCTGTAAAAAAAATGGATGTTAAAATGTATGCAATTAAGGAAATGTCATTCATCTGGATTTGTTGAACAAGAATAAATGTTGACAGCTTATAGCAGAACAGTTTGTAACTAAATAAAGCCCTAGGCTTTAAGGATGTGCTGCCTATCCTAATGATGTAACATATTATCTAAAGCTGTGTTTCCCAACCGTGACCCCCAAGGAGGTTGCAGAGTGTTTTCTGTAGGGTCACAGGTTGCCTATATGAATTGTAATATATGTGTTGTAGCCCTTGTTAAATAATTTCTTCTTTGATCTTTTGGAGCAGGATATTAAAGTTAGTGTGTATATGTAAGTAGGAGAAACAGACCCTTTGGGGGAGAAAGAAGCCTCTACTTTCTGAGAAGGGATGACTTCACCCCATCAAAAATGCCTTTTCATGCAAACATGCTGGAGGGTTCACAGGTTACTTGGCTCTTATAAAAGGGGGTCACAACTCAAAAAAGTTTGGGAACTTCGGATCTAAAAGCAAACCACTTTGGTTGCATTTACCTCCTCTAAAGCCACCTGGGCCAGCTTTCTTGGGCTGTGTGGAGTACCTTCCTGTCCCTTACAGAAGTCAGGCAGTCCACTTACATAGATTTTGGGACATCTCCTTCCCATTTCCCTCTGTATCATCCAAACTGGATCTCATCAGTCCATCACCTAGTTACCAAACAAACAAATTTCAACTAGGTCATTCCATACTTGAAATCATTCTTCCTCTTGTCACAGAGAGAGTGCTCACTCAGGTGTCATGGTAAATTTTGAAGTATAGATTCTTATTGTGACACTTCTCATAGCCCCCAAAGGGTACAAGAATGAAGGCTTCCGTGTTCGTCTATATCAGCAAACCCATTTTATTTGTTTCCATCAACTCCTGAAGCACATCTATTGTTAGAACCATGAGTCTTAGTAAGATCCATAATCAAAACCTTATTAGTAATAAAACCAGTAACAGTAAAGTGTGCTGCTTATATAGCACCTCGTAGCTCTTCAAACACTCTCTGAATGTATTCACGAAGGCTTTCACGGTCGGGATCTAATGGTTGTTGTGGGTTTTTCGGGCTCTTTGGCCGTGTTCTGAAGGTTGTCCTTCCTAACATTTCACCAGTCTCTGTGGCTGGCACCTTCAGAGTGCTGTCCTCTGAAGATGCCACAGAGACCGGCCACAGAGACTGGCGAAACGTTAGGAAGAACAACCTTCAGAACACGGCCAAAGAGCCCGAAAAACCCACAACAAGCACTCTCTGAATAGTTTACAAGTTAATTATACAGGCTATGCATTGCGCCCCCAGTAAGTTGGGTACTCCTTTTACCGACCTCGGAAGGATAGAAGGCAGAGTTAATCTGAAGCTGGCTAGCTGGGATTGAGCCTCAGGTCGTGAGCACAGTTTTGGTTGCAGTACAGCATTTTAACCACTGCGCCACAAGGCTCTTTTAAGTAGACAGTAGTAGGTCACCCCAATACATTTCAGTGGGGATAGGTCATACCTGTTTATTCTTGCTGAAAAAAAAATTCCATATACACTTGCTAGAATAGTCCCAGTCAGCTTGGGAGCAGTGTACAGAATGTTTCAGAAACAAAACGGAACAAACATTGTTCCTCCTTCAAATGAAAAGTAACTGTTAAAAAAATTATTACTTATCATCATATCAACAATAAATATAATACACTATCTGGTCATATTTTATTTATAACTTCACTCATTGATGTTTTCTTTTATATAAAAATGCAAACTTCAATCCAGTAAATATTCAATCACGTTACATTTTAAACCAATTTTTTAGCATACAGGAGAATAATCAGTTAAAAATTACTTGTCAGAACTTTAGTTCATAACAAACTATTCTAAATGACACATAAAATTATTAAATAAAAGAGTCAGTGCAAGAAAAATATCCATCAGAAAAGGCAATTAAATGATTTATTATGAAAGCATAAGATGCACATAGACTGGCGTTGTGGCATGTACATGTAAAACAGATGGACAGGATTTATTACCCATCAGTTTCTTCTGAATCTTTCACCTTTGGATGCCCTGTTTTTCTAGTTCATCTTCCCACACAATAGCTCAGATCTTATATCATTTCAAAAACTGAGTTTTTATATTTATTTATTTGTTTTATTTATATCCCGCCTATCTGGTCGTGTTAGGACCACTCTAGGCGGCTATATGCCCCTGATAGACGAACATACATGTTATCATTAGAAGAAAAGGCCAACAATTCAATGCTGTTTACTCATGGGTAACTGTGTATTTGATTTTGGTCTGAGATGAGATCATTCAGACTTTGGATGGTTGGCTCTGAACTACAAGGAAGAGATTAAAACACCTATGTCTTAATTTTGCCCTCGTGTTTTTCACATGCTTACTAGATGGATAGCTCAGTTGTATGTGGCTGCAGAGCCAGAGGTTGGGAGTTTGATTCCCCACTGTGCCTCACTGAAGAGCCAACCTATGTGGCCTTCGGCAAGCACTGTCTCAGGATGCCCCCAGAAGAAGGGAATGGTAAACCACTTCTGTATATTATCTACCTGGAAAACCCTGAAAAGGGTCAATGTGAGTTAAAATTGACTTGATGGAACACTATTGTTGTTGTTGTTGTTGTTGCTGCTGCTGCTGCTGCTGCTACTACTACTACTACTACTACTACTTCTCACATATGTTCCCTTTCTCAGAACACAAAATATTCACTTAGCAGTATCTAAAAATAACGCTTTTATTTCATTGCTATCTTAATCAGACTTTGAGAAGCGCAAACTCTAAAAATATAATTTATAAACCATATTGGTTAAATATTTTAAATAAGTCTTCATCACATTATTCTGAGTGGTGTCAAATTCAATTTTTATTTTTAAAAGGCTATAGTTGGAATTTAATCTTTGAAAATATTAATAACAGCTTACAGCAGGTAGGCTATAAAATAACACTGTATGCTGTCTATTTAGTTTCTGGTTGAAAAAGCACAGCAGTACTTTAGTTCATTACCTTTGAAAAAAACAGTAACAAGATAATACAGCTGCCTCTGATTAAGATGTAAATTCTTTCTAATTAGAATGTAAATTCTTACATTTAAATGAAGACATCAATTGTCAGGATGCCATATGATATCTTATTCCACCTTGCGTGAATGAAGCTCTCACTGTTCATCTATGGCACTAAAATAGTTTTGCAGTCCCTTTGTTCTCTGATTCTTGTAATATTCTCTCTTCATGTTCCCTTTTCACATTGCTTTTGTTTGTTTTCCCCCTTGCATCTGATATTGTTGTGTCTTGGGATTTTGCAGAAATTTGGAATGAAAATTGAGTTCAGTCAGTGCCAGTATTTGCTTGTGCCTCAATTACTTCTGCTGAATTTTCCTCAATGCAAATCAGGCAGGTTGCATAAAGAAGTGCATGTTTTTGAAATAATTAATTTTCCATAAAATGATGGAGCAAATCCAATCAACCTTCATAAAACCTAAATAAAAGAATAAAGAATTAGAAATTAATTAACTTTTTTGTGTTGGTGGTACTCTATTATGAGGTGCAAGGTAGCAATAATAACTTTTTCTGTTGAGTCTTAACTTCTCCATCAGATGTGGACTGTAACCTTTTGGCACTGTCATCAAATAGAAGCACACTCTAAGAATTTTGTTGCAGTAATTTTATTTCAGTAACGTACACTAAAACAAATTTTTCATGTGCTGAAACATTCACAAGTAGTAATGAGTTCATAAATACTTGCACTAAGTATTTTAAAAATCAATGTATAAAACAGAAATGAACATTAAATATGAGACAACATGCTATAGTTAAGAAAAAGTGTATTGTGCCTTCTGTTTAGAAAGTCACTACAATCTCATGCACATTCAATTAGAAATAGTTCTCTGCTTATGTATATCACTGTCATTGGAGGAGATGCAAGGTTGGCAGAAGGCAGTCCAAGATATTTAGAATCAAAATTTGGTGGACCTTTCAAGCTTCCCATGGTATTATCCTGTGTATTCAGAACATTTGTGGGTAGTCAAATGCTCTTCCACATTGCCTGAAAGAGCCTGTAGTCAAATGCTCTTCCACATTGCAAAACATGTCAGAGGGAAGGGTGGACTAGAATCTGTATCCCTCATATTGTGCAGGAACAGAAAGTTTAACACAGGAACATCTAAACGAATTTTCTTTGGTGCTTCTCTAGCACATTTTGGTGTTGGTATTTGCAAAGCAATAAGTTACAAAGCTATGTTGGCTTAGTTCAGAGGTGATGCTATATCATAGGTTAACTTTACCTAACCTCATTGTAGCAAACCTTGTGACATGTGTGCCCTGCCCTCCCACCACAAAAATTGGAAGCAACTGCTGCCAGATAACATAACCAGCTTGTTTGGCTATTAACAGGGGTTATTGAAGCAAGGTCTAAAACCAAAAATTTGATCCTGGTTTGTTTCTGTAAGTGGTTGAAATTAACCATGGACTGTCCTTTTTTAATGAAATGATAAACTGTGATTAGGTTAAGACAGCAACTTGATTCTGCTTCTAGTCATATAACTGAAAAATGGCCTAGCATTATATATAAATTAATACGTGTTGCAGTATTCAATGGCTGGAAACCATTTTTCTATCATCACAGTAAATGGAAAAAATCTGTTTTTTTTTTTAATGGACAGCCTTTGTGATCTTTGAAACATTGATCAGGTTTAAGCAGGCACCAAAATCATTTGTTTGCCCACAGTTAAAATGGTGCACTTCTATTATTGCAACAGGACAACCGAGGCAGCCAATAAGAAATTGTAGATCTCCTATCCCCTGAAGAAAGTTGGTAACAATAACTGATTGGTTGGTTGGTTGATTTTGTTTGGCAGACACTGAATCTAAAATAAAAAGGGGTTAGTGTTGCTTTCTGTTTACAGACTATGATTAGCTAATTGTTCTTAAGATCAGTATACATGTGTGTGTGTGTGTGTGTGTGTGTGTGTGTGTGTGTGTACACATTCTTTATATGTGCACTGAATTATTTAAGAGTGTAAATAACATGGCAGTTATGTAGCACGTGCCACCATTTTTGGAATATTGCATTAGAAACTGCAGGTAATTGATACAACTGATACAGAAGGTATCTATAACAAAGACTTTCTTGAAATTATATTTGACATGTTAAGAATCAGAAAACATTTGACACCACGGGCTCTTTGGACGTGTTCTGAAAAACCCACAACAACCATTAGATCCCAGCCATGAAAGCCTTCGCGAATACATTTGACACCACTTTTATAAATTGGTGTGATAGAGGACTGTTCCATCAATAGGTTTACTAGAGTTGGCTGCACAGTTCCTATCTTCCATAATCAGTATTAATGTTTTCATTATTTTTCATAAAGAGGTTGGTAATATTTTTATTAGACCACTAAAACCACAAAAATAGGGAAGCTTTTGAGTACTGCAAGAGATTTCATTAGTCTAATAAAAGTGAGTTATCTTTATTTTTGGACTTTCTATAAGGATCACATGGCTTTATCATCATCATCATCATTTGGACTGTGGAAAATTCTTCTTTATGGCTATGCTACTCTGGATAGGGGGACCCCTCCCTCCAGTTTCCAGCTCTGTAAAAATGATTCCAGCTCATGCATAATATAGAATCCTAATGTTCCAGAATGCACAGTAGCTTTTGAAATACATTCTGAGACTAAAAAAAAATAATTAATCCCAGTTGAAATAAAGCTCTGAAACTAATTCTTCTTTTGTTCTAATGGCGACAGTGACCTGATCTCACAAATCTTGCTGGAGAGTATATTCTGTTCTCCTGGGTGGGGACTAATCTGTTAAGTAAATCAGTTCTATTCAGAATTCCAGCATATCCCTGTAGAATAGGAGCAGCAGGGGTTGGGAGATTGTTCTTGTTTAGCAGGATAAGTCAGTTTGACCCTTTTGGCTTTTTAAATCTCCCAGACACTTTTTAAATTAGCTCATACTCACTGCTAGTAATTGGCAACTTTAAATTTACATATTTTTGAATGAATTTATTTACATACTTAACATATGCAACTTGGTATGACTGTCATGATGATGACATGCCCTATTGAATTTTGAGTTTACACAATTTAGCATTGACTGGCAATTTTACCTACCTAAAGCACCAAGTGAAGGTTCAGAAATTCATTATGATCCAAGCTGGTTTGTTTCTTTTTCTTAGCAAATATGATTCTTATTAGCTTAAAGTTTGTGCTTTATTTGATAGTTTCTACTTTTTTTAATGAATGAGGGTGAGTCCCCTAAAGAAGTATGATCATGTGAATAGTACTAAATGAAATTCTTGTTATTGGGACTCAGTAAGTTCTGCAATATTTGTTTCAAGATCTTAAAGTGTCATAAATATACTCTAATGCCAAAGTTCTTTTTAATGCCTGATGCCAATCAGCAGCTTTTTGATCCTAATAATTTGCCTGGATACTGAATTTTGCTTCATACAGTATTTTACATATAAAAATGAGCAAAAACTGAGAAAATCATATACCAAAAATCTTCAGCTAAATTTTTCTAATACAGTATTTTGCTTATCACTTGTGTGTCTAAGTTGATACTAGTAATACGACGTGACACAATACATATGATTTAATAAGGAATATAGCCATAGTATGATTTATTTTTTCTGTTAATCTGTAATCCTCTGTTTAGTATATTTGAATGGCTGGTAATAACACTTTAATTGCTCTACATGTCATACATTCTTGTATGTTGACAAATTGTGGAAGACTCCTCCATGAAACCCTATCTTTTTCATGTATGTATTTTACCTGTTAGTGAAGACATTTGTATGTTGACATGCTTTTGCTTGCTAAATGTTTGTTTACATTGGAATATTATTTTATTATTTTATCACTGTTGTAGCATTCTCCATTTATTAGATCTATGGTTCTTGTTGTGTTATGTAATGGTTTATGAATATTCATGTTGCTGAGAGGCGGAGTCAAGAGAGATGCTATAAGAGGTGGGGTCAGAGAGTAGGAGAGCAGATTAAGTCAGATTGCGTTAGTAAGAGAAATGTAAGAGTGAGTAGGGAGTAAGAGTCAGAGAGTGTAATAGAATGGGTAGTTTGGGGAAATTCTGAGGAATGATTAACTACTGAAGATATTCATGAATCTATGTAATCAATAAACCAAAGTTTTATTTAAAGGACTTGAAGTGTGGACCTGTGTCTTTCTGAAGTAAATGGTGATTTAGAGATCACCTGGTGGCAGCAAGTGTAAAAGAAGAGAGTGTTTGCCTTCGTGTGCTCTGGGGGCTTGAAGGGCAAGCAAGGGGCATGAGGGTACATGTCACAACTGTCCCTATATTTAACTGCAATTTTTAACAGAGTGTATGGATTGATATTATACTGTCCTTTAAAATTCTTGTGAGCTATTCTGAATCATTCATGGCCTTCGAAAAAGGGGGATATAAATTTATGTATAAATACATGTGTAGGTCAAGAAGAGTCAAACACGACTTAACGTCAACAACATGTGTAGATATCCAGGAGATTGAACTATACACTAGTGTGCACAGTAGAATTGTAACATTTGTATTAGCATAGGCATCCTTCAATCTCGAGAGACTATGGTAACATGCTCTGAATTGAGGAGTGTCCTCTCCAGAGCATGAAGCCCGGGTAAGGTAATGTGGACGATAGGCTGTTACCCAAGCAGCAGATCCCCCCTCTCCACATTGCTGAAATGGTCCAATGGAAAGGCAAGAGCCAATACAACTGGTTCCAGCAATGTCGCAGGAGTTGGCAGAACGACACATGCTGCCTTTGGGACTCCAGCTCCGGATTTTGCCTCAAGGTTAACTTCTGAAGCCTTTTCTATGAGTGGATATAGCCACAAAGTAGTGGAGGTTTGAAATTGGAGTTTTCCTTCTCCTAGATGGGCTGCCTTCCATGGCTGACGAGCCCCACCTACCCGGGGTGTATTAATCAATTGAATAAGCAGATCCAGTGAGTGTTCACTGACCATTGCTTGTCCTCTCAAGAAGTTAGATTAGGCATCCTTCAGTATCGAGAGACTATAGTAATGTGCTCTGCATGGAGGTCTTGGAACAGTGTCTAGTGTGGCTGAGAAAGCCAATTTGAGAGTGACAATCCCTTCCACACTGAAGACAAATACAATCTGTCCCCTGTCCAGCTCCCTGATTTTGCTGGTTTCAGGACTGCCTCTTTGCCTTGGCCTGCTGGGCAAGAGTCTCTTCACAATGAGAGAAGCCATGAAGCACTGCCTGTCTCCAGGCTGAATGCTCAGATGTTAAGGTTTTCCATCTGTTGAGGTCCATTTCTAAGGCCTTCAGATCCCGCTTGCAGATATCATTGTATCGCAGCTGTGGTCTCCCTCTGGGGCGATTTCCCTGCACTAATTCTCCAAACAGTAGATCTTTTGGAATTGGACCATCAGCTATTCTCACAACATGCCCAAACCAACATAATCACTGTTTCAGTAATGTATACATGCTAAAAAATCCAGATAATTCTAGGACTACTCTATTTGGAACTTTGTCCTGCTAAAAATGATATAAAAATGCATAGGAGAAAATGCATATGGAACATGTTCAGCTTCCTCTTCTGCCGTGCACGAAGGGTCCAGGACTCACTGCAGTACGCAGGACACAAGCTCTATAGACCTGGATCTTGGTATATGCCGTCAGCTTCTTATTAAGCCATACTCTCTTTGTGCGTCTAGAGAACATGGCAGCTGCTTTGCCAATGTGTTTATCCAGCTCGACATCTGGTGAAAGGGTGCCAGAGATAGTTGAGCCAAGAGACACAAAGTCATGAACAATCTCCAATTCTTGTGTGGAGATGCTAATAGAGGGAGGTGAGTCCATTCCCTGGCCCATGGCTTGTGTTTTCTTCAGGTTGATTGTCTTGGCAGGACCTTGCTAAAACAATTCATGAGTTATTGGAGGTCTTCAGCAGAGTGAGCAACAACAGCTGCATCATCAGCGAAGAGGAAGTCCTGCGTGCATTTCAGCTGGACTTTGGTCTTCACTCTCAATCTAGAAAGATTAAAGAGCTTTCTCTCTGATCTAGTCTGGAGGTAAACAACAAGAAATAAGTTTCCTCATACTGGGGGAAGTAAATTTGGAGGAGCAAAGAATCATGTGGCACTCTGCTAGTCTAGACAAAATACTGATGGGAAAGGGGTAGCGTTCATGGATGCCATCAACTTGATTATAATTACATTGCATCAAGTTGATTTCAAGTTGAAAGTAGAAGTGGTTACAATTCTCTTCTTCTGGGGCGATACAGCTCACCCAAGGCTACATGGGGTGGCTGTTCTCCTGGGTTATAGCAGAGAATTAAACTCCCAACCTCTGCCTTAACAATCAGATAACTAACTGAGCTTTCTAGCTAATGAGTGGGCAATTACCGTATTTTTCGCACCATAAGACACACTTTTTCCCCACAAAACAGGGGGGTGGAAAGTCTGTGCATCTTATGGAGCGAAGAAAACATTATATTTTCCTGTTTTCTTCTCCTAAAAAATTGGTGCGTCTTATGGAAAGGTGCGTCTTATGGAGCGAAAAATACGGTAGATAACTAGAAACATAAATAGCAGGATTTGTGATATGTTTATTGACTGTAGTGTGCTGAGCTTTTTGCAATAAACTATGTGTAGACTATTCTTCCTGAACTGGATACCCTCCAGAACTATTGGGAAGCCCTGGCTGGGTTGATGGAAGATGAAGATAAAAGTTTCAGTGTACCATTGTTGTGAGTCAAAACTTAGTCTTCATTTCAGGGCGAGGTCTTTACAGGCTGTGAATTTAGCTGCCAAAACCAGAAGTGTTGACACTGTGTCTTCAGTCTGTGGGCTCCATCCAGAGTTTGCCTCATGAAAGCCATTCATGTACCCCAAGTTTCAGGCCTGGAAGTTTTGGTATTAATGGATGTACCAGTGCAGAGTTTGAAATCAACTGCCTCTCAAGCTGTATCTCAGCCTGATACATCCAGTTTATCTAAAAATCCCAGACACAGCCATGCACAAACGTTTCACCCCAAGCCTGTAAACTTAAGAAAATTTAGAACTCTAAAGAAAAGGAGAATATAAAGATCCATCCAACCCCTCCTTCACTATTGCCATTGACAGTTGCTCTGGGCTTGATGGTTTTGTTTCTCCTTTGTGGTCTCTGTGAATCAAATATATATGGATTTGTGCTTGTGCCAAATAGCAGCTGGAATGTTTAAGAGCTTTGTAGCTTCCTGCCATCCCTTGCAAATACTCAGATGTCCCATAAATAGTAATCCCTCAGTTCCCTCTTTTTACCACAGTGGCAACAGTTGAGAGAGTATTGTCAGAGCATACTTAACTCTCATAGAGGAGTACCTTGATACTTTTCTCTTTTTCTTCATTTCACTGTTTTCCCCTTTTTAAAAAAATTATTATTGGTTGTTGTGGGTTTTTTTGGGCTCTTTGGCCGTGTTCTGAAGGTTCTTCTTCCTTTTTTTTAAAATAATTTTTCATTTTTAAACTACTAGGAATAGGGTAGGGAATATAAAAGGTAAAAGGAAATGTGAGGGATGGGGAAAGGGTTTTGTGGATAGGAGAATACAGAATATACAATCATCCACTCTATTCATATTAGGTATGCTGTACATGCCTCTGATCTATTCATTTTTCAATGCAAAAATAACTTTATATATATATATATATATATATATACTGTTTCGTTACCCTCTAGATATCAGCTTATATTCATGTTTTAATTTAAATCTAAGTTATTCCAACTCTATCAAGAAATCGAGACCAACTATAAAATACATCCCCTCTTTCATTTTCCTTCTGCCTTGGACACTCATTCAGCCTGTCTGGAAAAATATCCATTTCTGGCACTTCCCATATTTTCTCAGTACCCTTCTCTCCTTTCTGTGCCTCTATTTTCTTCCAGTTTTGGGGAGATAAAATTAAATCCAGGACAGTAGTCTGATTTGTAACATCACATTTTCTAACTATTATAGCTGGGTAGCTCACATGGTAACTCTTAATCTCATCTATGTTACCTGGCATCACTCTCAATAAAAACTGTTCTGGAGTTACTAGAGTTTCATTCAGTTGTTGTTTAACCTCTAATGGTTTCTCTTTCATCAGGTCTTCTACCTGGTTAAGGTGCTCATTTACCTGCTGAAATCCTGTTATTATTGTCATTTGCATGGTAACCATTCATTCTTTGTCTGGCAACATTCCCACCCATTGATATTTAACATTTTCGGGGGGTCATGGATTCACAGCATGCAGCAGAAATCTGGAGAGCCCAAATTTCCTTGCTGCCTCGCTGTTTGTAGCTCCGCCCCCTCTCCGGATGGTCTCTATAATTATTGAGTTTGAGGCCAAGTATTTAAATATGAAAATTTCCCCTTGTTCTTGTATTCTGTACTTGTAAAGGTTTTCAGGCACCTAGATGTAGGAACAATAGTTAGAAGTAGATGTGATGTTCATATTCACCTCCTGGGGTACAAATATCACCACCAAAGGTGGTCGGGCCCTTAGAACCCACACCCCAGAACTAGCCCATCCACTTACTGCTCTCAGTGTGGTGTGTGCGGCTGTCATTTTTTACGCCACACAAATCGCGGAACTAGCCCAACCGGTACTTCTTCACTTCCTTGCACTGATGACCACTCCAGTGCGGAGGCAGGATGACATGTCTCCTCGCTCAACTGAATGCTCCAGACGAGCAGACTGCTAAAACCTTGATTTTTATAAAGGTGGTCACATTTGATGATCAATTACGCAAGGGCATTTGGTTAGTAATACCCAGCTGCTATTTAGCCTGTTAATTCCTGTAGAGCAGTAATGGTGCACTTAGTTTTTCACAGATGGCGTCTCCATTTTGGCTTTATTTCTGTAAAATAAATCATGACATGGTGTAATATGCCATGTGTTGTTCATCTGAGGTTGTATTGACTTCATTTTCAAACCTGCTAAGGATCAGTTGATTTTTATTATGTTCTGATGTATAAAACCATAGAATTCAAAGAGGGCCACATCATATATGTTCCACATTTTCAAGGGCTGAAGGAACACACACACACATACAAATGCATGTATGCACACATACATGCCAGCACGTGCACACGGGCTGAAGGGAACGGACCTGAGCCTGCAGACCTGAGCCTGCAACATTCGCCACGCTGGATAAAAAGGCAAGGTGGGCTGAATGTGGCCTGCAGGTCATAGTTTGTAGACCCCTGATCTATATCAGTGTTTCTCAACCTGGGGGTCATGAAGTATTTTCTGGGGGTCGTGGATCATCTTATATATGCTGTAGCTCTTCTTAAATAATTTCTTCTTTGATCTTTCAGTGAGGAATGTTGAAGTTAGTGTGTATGTGTATATAAGAGAAACAGGCGCTTTAGGGGAGAGAGAAGCCTCTATTTTCTGAGAAAGGATGATTTTACCCCATTAAAAATGCTTTTTAATGCAAATGTGGCAGGGGGCACAGGGTACTTTATTATAAAAGGGAGTGATGACTCAAAAAAGGTTGGGAACCTCTGATCTAGATCAATTTTAATCTAGCTTTAGACCTGTTTATGGGATGGATACTGCTTTGGTCACTTTGGTGGACAATTTACTTCAGTAGCTGGAGAGGGAAGTGTGTCGCTGTTTGTTCTGCTGGATCTTTCAGTGGCTTTCAGTACTATCAACTGTGGTATTCTTCTGGGCTGTTTTTCTGGGATGGGACTTGGAGACACTGTTTTATGTGGCTCCAGTCCTTCCTGGAGAAGAGAACTCAGGGTGGTGCTGGAGGATTCTTGTTTGACACACTGGCTAATGGTCTGTGGTGTCCCTCACAGTTCTGTTTTGTCCCTTATGCTATTTAACAGCTACATGGAACCACTGGAAGAGGTTGTCCAATATTTTGGGGGTTTGGTGTCACCAATATGTGGATGATACCCACATTTCTCCTTCCCATTTAAATCTGAGGAAGCTCTTTCAAGTTTTAGATCAGTGTCTGGTTTCAGTAGTGGACTGGATGAGGGTGAATAAACTGAAAGTTAATTGATATAAGACATAAGTGTTCCTGGTTGGCCAAAAGGCAGATAAAGGGATAGGGATGTAGCCTGTGCTGGATGGCGTTACACTCCATCTGAAAACAGAGTGCTCATGGATTCATGATGTAAACTGCCTTTAGTTCTTTTTAAAGAGATAAGTGGGGTAAAAATGAATGAATGAATGAATGAATGAATATAAATAAATAAATAAATAAATAAATAAATAAATAAATAAATAAATAAATAAATAAATAAATAAATATAATGGTGCCCCACTTGACAATGACCCTGCTTGACGATGAAATTGCTTTACAATGACTTTTTGCGATCGCTGAGTTGATACCAAAGTTCTTACACACACTAGTGAATTTCTATCCTTCCACATTCCCTTTGGCATAGCAACCATTTCAAAAATTACTTCTCAAAGTCCTTCAGAAGTAAATTGCCAAGTGGTGGAGTAGTAGATTTGTTCAAGAAATTAAAATTTATTGAGTCTAGATATAAAGAGGCATCAGAATTTGTTCCATATACCTTCACAGTAGGCTTGGTGTTTTTTCTTGAACAGCAGCCCTCCATGCCATGCCTTGTGACAAATCAAGGTGAGGATGTTCCAGAGTAAGTTGTGCTTTGCTAAGTCACAGAAAAAATGCTGCTATACATAGCCAACGTCTTGGGCACACCTCCAGCAGCACTTTAGATTAGGATTTTTTCAAGGGGCAAAAGATAGCAAAAAATGCAGCTGCCTGTTCCATCTGTCATTTTTTTCCCTGAAGTATGACTAAGTATTAGATTATGAACTGTTGCAGTTTTCCCCCTGTATTATTGTTAATATACTAATTCTTATCCAAGCAAGAATAGATTTTCAAAATAGTCAGTGTAATTGAACAAAGAAACCTAAAAGGATAGTGATAACTGTTGCTCAGCTTCTCATGCAAACAGGGATGACATCATTGTTAGTGGCAAATTATTGCTGATTAAAAGTAAATTGCCACTGATTAAAGTGAAGTTTGGGGTGCATGCAAGTAGTACAGAATACAGTGTAATTGCGGGCACCTCAAAATCCCCAAAGGAAGCTTTTAACCAGCATCAATTTCTTGATGCTGCTGTTGCTTTGGTCCCCATTTTACATGTGGAAATGCACAGTGGTATTTCAGTCATCGTTTCTTAGCGCTATCCAATATAATCTGTGTATGGTACTATATTACCCTGTTTTCCCAAAAATAAGACCTAACCTGAAAATAAGCCCTAGTATGATTTTTCAGGATGCTCATAATACTGTATAAGCCCTACCCCCCAAATAAGCCCCAGTTAAGTGAAAGTCCACCCTCCACCATTGTGCAGCAACCAGAAGATGCCATGACTGTATTTGAATAAGCATCCCCTGAAAATAAGCCCTAATGTGTTTTTTTGGAGCAAAAATTAATATAAGACCCTATCTTATTTTCGGGGAAACACGGTATGTATTATTTATTTTTTTATTTTATTATGACTCACATTTCAAGCTAAGAATTAATAGTCTTCTTGCAGTATGATAACTCAGATTGTTTCTGCAAGCAATTCAAATACATTTCATGTGTTGAAAAAAAGATATCAAGGAAAATACAAAGAAACAAAACAAGAAAAGATGTGGAACCATCAAGACTATTATATTGTAAAGTAAGCTTTTGTGAACATGTCCACTTCATCAGACATGGAAACATAATGAAATGTACAATGAAACATCACAGCGGAACATTCTAAATATTGATTGGCTCTTGGGTAATGGTACATCTACATGCAGTAATTTACGGCATATGTGTTTTAGAGTACTATTGTAAACTTTTCTCCAGGAGACAGAAAACAGATACCAGACAAAGATGATTTCTTTCTTTCCGCTCTTGTGTTTTAACTAAATCCCCAGTCTCCAAATCCCCATTCCACCCCTTCTCTCTCATTTTTGCCCAGGCCATAAATTACTGCATGTAGATGTACCATTCATTACCCAAGAGCCAATCAATATTTAGAATGTTCTGCTTGTGAAACTGATATTTCATTCTACATTTCATTCTGTTTCCCTATGTCTGAGGAAGTGGACATGTCCATGAAAGCCTACATTAAAATATAATATTTAGTCTTTAAGGTGCCACATGTTTTTGTCTTGTTTTGTTTCGTTTCTTTGGATTTTGCCTGTTATGCTTGCACAGACTACCATGGCTACCTCCTCCAAAACTGAAAAAAGATAGTTTGGATAGCAATCCTATGCTTACATAGTTGCAGAACGTCCTTCCCATATAGCATATCTAGGTTTGCATTGTGAGCCAGTATATCTCTTCTGCAGCAGGAATTTGTGACTGTTTTCTTTTTGATATTTTCCAAACCATCTTTGGAGTTAAATCTCAAGTGTCTCTTAAAAACCAAGTTGTCCCAAATTAGATTGTATTATATCATCTTACATCTTCAAGAGTTTGTATAAGTAAATAAAACTCAAGTGGTTTTTAATTACATTTTTAAGTGGAAGATAAATTAGGTTTAATGAAGATTATGTGAATTCTGTAACTGAGGCATCAAGTTAGGAAAATGTGAAGTGACTTTTCTAAAGAGGGGCTGATATTTTCCAGGGGAAGCTCATATTTTTGTAGTTTATTCTGATACTAGATGAGGCAGTAAAAAGAAGCAAGTGTAAAAACCCTTTGGCATTTGGACTTCCAGTCTGGGAAGAACTTAAAGTAGTACCTTCCAAAAGTTTCAGTTTCAAAAGTGACACTATTGGGTATTGTACAGTTTGGGGTGGTTGTCTGATTCAGAAACAAATGTCCAAATCCGCTTTGGGCACATTTCATTTATTTTCAAAATTATACTACTGTTCAAAAAAAGATTTTTGCAAGCAGTATACAACATAGCTATTAAAAATACACACAAATGAATCTTATAAAATGAGAAATACAAAACAAAAAATGGGAGCAAAATCAACAAATCTGCAAGTCTGAAGGCCATAGAAATGAGAGTTTGACTTGTTGCAAAAAAGCAGTGGCAGACATTTCATAATTCTAGGGCTTTCACAAAGTAGGAACCCTGTATCTCCTACTCTACCCATGTGTTAATTCTCGGGACTTCATCAAGTCCAGCCAGCATTGCAAGAAGTCTGAGACTATAGGGCTAGCATGAAGAACTGTAGGTTCCCCATCTCCACTTTAAATAAATCTTAACCTCAGCCCCTCATATGTAATAGTGGGGAAATAAATTGACCTTTTCAGGCCTTTGACATTGTACAAGCATTGCTGTCTGAAGTTGTATGAAGATTTTAAAAGACTGGTTGTTCTGGGTTTTTCGGGTCTTTGGCCATGTTCTGAAGGTTGTTCTTCCTGACGTTTCGCCAGTCTCTGTGGCCGGCATCTTCAGAGGACTGGAGTAGGAACTCTGTCCATGCTCTTCATGATTTTCCTTGCTTCAGAACTACATTTAGCCGAATAGAACTGCTTGGTTACACAATTTTGCCAGTGGTGTACATGTACATCTAACCATGAATCAGAAAACACTTGCATTGCATGGTCCTGCAGACATCATTTGGAAGGATGAATCAGTGCTCCCAAAGCCTGGATGTGCATAGTCAGTTCCCAGAACTGAATTGGGATTATGATGCATTTAACTAATGGTTGTGTAAACAAAAACAGAACTTCTGTGTCACTTGAAGAACTGACTGATCTATTTCAATGTTTCTGAGGATTACAATCTGTTTCCTCAGGCATAGGAACATCATATAAAGGCAAGGGTGGATTATACCTTTATTAGACTGCTAAACGATTACAAACATAAGATAGTTTTCAACCCTGCATGGTTCTTCATCATGCAATGCTGGGGCTGTTGTGGAAAAAATATAAAAGTTCCAAAATTATGACCAAATAGATGGGCCAGACTCTTTTGTTTAATGCAAATTAGATCCTGCAGACTCAGATCAGAGGTAAATTTCAGGTTTTACCTCTGGGGGTATAGATTATAATGCCAGCCGTATAAGGAGTAGTGCAGTATGTGTATCACTGCACAGACAATTCCCTGTTGTATATATAAATGTGTAGAATTGGGGCACTGGGTGTTACCCTTCAGATTTAAAATACTATAGTGGTGCCTCACTAGACAGTTACCCTCCATGACAGTTTTTTTTGCTAGACATTGGCTTTTTGCGATCGCTATAGCGATTCGCAAAACAGTGATTCTTATGGGGGAATTTCGCTGGACAATGTTTGGTCCCTGCTTCGCAAACCGATTTTCGCTAGACAATTTTGACAGCTCCCTCCGCGCTCACAAAGAGGTGTTTTCGGGACCTAAGCTTCACAAGACAGTGATTTAAACAGCTGATCGGCGGTTCGCAAAGCGACTTTCCTATGGCCGATCTTCGCTAGACAATGACGATTCTTCCCCAAACAGGTTTCAATGCATTCCAATGGGGAAATGCTTTTTGCTAGACAATGATTTCGCTAAACAGCGATTTCAGTGGAATGGTTTATCATCGTCTAGCGAGGCACCACTGTATTAGGAATAAAGCCTCTTAACAGGAATTAAAAATAAAGGAAGTGGTCCTTTATTTTTAAATAAAGTAGAGATAAACCAAAATAAAAATCTGGTTGGAAAATTCTTTGTTCAAAAGTAACTTTGTCAATCCATATGATATAAAACACAAGTCCTATAAGCTAATTTAAAGAAGAACTTGAATTCTTTAAAAAAGAGGCAGAGAATGAGAGATTTTCAAATTGAATGTTAAAGTTGTTTGAAAAAAATGTTTCAAATGAGGAAATAATTTAGAAGGGCAGGAGACTCTGTATTTTATGTAATTATATAAATTGTATTTGTCCTAAAACACATTCTTTGTCTAAACACATGATTGGATGCATAATAAATTCTGAAATAGAAATTTGTCTTTTTGACTTAAATAAGTAAAAAACAATGAATATTTAAATTTTCAAATGTAGTTCGCTTTTCAGTTTAATTTATTTATATTTTACAGTGGCCCAGATCTTCATGACTTGTTACACAGGCATAATTTTTGGAGGAAAGTTGCCTTACATTTAGAACTCATTGTAGACACCATTAATTTCATACTGAGTTGTGTATCAGCATGCAACTGATAATCTACAGGTATTTACCTCAAAAATTTACACCCTTTACATAGTATATCCATATTCTTTATTCATACTTCTGAGTTTTATATAATATTGTAACTATAGAATATCCTTGTTATTGTTCCAATAAATGTTTTATAATGCCAACAAATGAACAACTTTATGCATTTGTTGGCTGAAATCCAGTAGCAAGTCACAATTAGAATAAGCTCAGTGAATCAATGGGAATTTGGTGAGTTACCAGCTATGTAAATTCCACTGATTTTGTGCAGCTATACTGGTTGTGGCTTACTGTTGATTTCAGCTGTTGTTATATGCTACAAAGTTGTTTCAGACTTACGACAATGACCTTTTGAATTAATGACCTCTAACAGATCCTGTCATTAACCACCCTACTCACCTCTTGCAAACTATGGTCCATGGTTTCCTTTATTGACTCAAACTATTTCATGTTGAGTGTTCCTCTTTTCCTGGGAACAATAATGTCTTTTCCAGTGAATGCTGCCTAATCATATGTTCAAAGCACAACCATCTCAGTGTAACCATCTTCACTTCTAGACAGCTCAGACTTCATTTAATCTAGCACCCATTTATTTGTCTTTTTCATGGTCCAAAAATCTCTTCTACAACACTACATTTTGAAGGATTTTAAAAATTTTTTACAATGTTCGCCTTTCACATTTGTGCAAAGTAATTAGCAATACCATAGCATGGATTATCCCAACTGTAACTCTGATATTCATCTGGGTCCCTCTCCTGTCCCAAAGCACAGTGGCTTCAGAGCCCCTAACAAACTATGCCCTCAAGTAGAGGGCATATCTATCCATCACTTAATCCCATTCCAGTCCTCTACCAAATGCTATATTCAGTTCTTGGCTTTTTGAATCTTTTGAACTAAATGAAATGGTGAAGTAAAGGTGTGAGTAGGTACAGCACATACATGGAGAAACATACTTAACCTCTCAGGTAATGTTCCCATGCCTATTCCTCAGAATGCAGATTAGAAAGCTGTGTTCCAATTTCTGTACCCTCTCCTTGAGTTAGGCGAGTTGAAGAAGAAAAGCTATACCATACCAAAAGCAATATGAACATATTGTGTGCATGTTTTCCAAAAGATGTCCCTTTGCCTTTTGAAATAAAAAAAGGGTCGGGAAGAGTTGGAGTTACTAAGAGTGAAAACCAAGGTCAAAATCATCTATATTATATTAAAGAAAGGCAATGAAGAAAGACAGCGATAAAAATTAATTCATTTGAAATATGGTGTTGGAGGAGAGCCATACAGGTATGAAAGACAGCCAGAAAAGCAGAAAACTGGATGCTCAATCAAGTCAAACCTGAACTCTCACTAAAAATTAGTAACCTGAGCCTATCCCACCATGCATATATAAAGGAAATACAGATGTGACCAGAATAGACTATATTGCTGGGATAAGTGGGATGAAGCAGTAGGAAAAGAGGAAGACCTAACATGAAATGGATTGACTCCATAGAGGAAGCCACAGCTGTTAGTTTGCAAGATCTCAGCAGAACTTAATGGAAAATATAACATTGCTAAGAGGGAGGGGGGAGTGGGAAGAGAGAAGAACCTAACATGAGATATTGTTGGTTTGCAAGTTCTGAGCAGAGCTGTTAATGATAGGACATTTTGGAAGTTAGTAACGCATTTTTAGTCACCACACATTAGAAATGACTTAATACATAACTTCTTTGGAGTTTTTTTCCTTAAATACCAAATAATAGTACAGTGACAAGATGGGTGGAATAGGCACCAAAGCTTAAGTAAGACCATCCCCAGCCACAAGGCAAAAAGCCAGTAATTTTCCAACCTAAATGAGTGAACTTCTGAATATTTATTCTCTATCTTTTAAAAATATTTTAAAAATATTTTCCCACCACAAATGGACACTTTTTTAATGTCTGTTTGGCCAGGAAAGAGTTAAAAAGTTCTCCTAAGAGTCATTTAATTTGATCCTTACTGGCAGGGTCAAAAGTTCAGATCTTCCTTCCCAGCTCTTATCCTTGCAACAATGTTTATGTTTAGAACATTCGTGCTAATAAAGAAAGGTAGTATCTCAGAGTTCCCTCCCCCCTAGAAATAGCTTGTTTCAACATCAGTTTAGCCTCCTCCGAAGCTTGGATTCCTTCCAATTTAAAACAAAAATGGCTGGATTAATCCTTCTCCATAAAAATAAATGATTTTGGTCTTTTCAGTATATTTGATCTGTTTTAAATCTGCAGACAGAAAAGGTTGCGGATGTCTGCAAAGGGGGAATTTTAATTTTAAGAAATCATAACTCGAGAACCGTTTGTCCAAACATCCCCCAAAGTATCACAGAACAAGAGCAGTCTCCTACATTTGTGCCAATTTTAGTGCTAATTTAAAGTCCATTTTCAAAGTTGTAGTTTTTGTTTGGTGTCCCTTGTTTTTACAGTTGCTTTATGGAATGCTGATTTGTTGTGTTGCACAATATCTGTTTTCATTGAATATATCCAGTTTAAAAGGCAATTCTTTGAGAAAAGGTATCTTCCTTTCCAATACAATCAGCACTAACAAGGCTTTGAGTGGTGTCCAGCTTCTGTTCTGACCACATTGTTGCTCCCTTTTCCTCAGAAATCAGAGTCACAAGCTCAAGATTCAGAATTTGTCTGAATCAAATGCATATTCCTAGTATGTAGCAAACAAGTATCTCATTTCAGGAAATCTTCAACTATGTACTCCTACTAAGGAAAAGGAGGAGGCAGGTTTCACCAGTTCTTGCTCTCATGTGTATAGGGTTGCCATAGTCCAAATCCAGGTGACTAAATTGTACATTTTACAAATTACTTCATTTTGCATACTGTGCAAATTTGCCTAATAAACTAATGCAGATGTTTCTTTTTATGCAAATGAAGCACACTAGTCATTGCATTATTTTTCTACTAGTATAGTTTAGCCCTGGAATCCTTTATATAGTAACCACTGATTTGCGGGAGTTAGTGTAGTATAATGGTTGAATTTGGAATAAGGAGGCACAAGTTCAAGTTGCTATTCAGTGACAAACCTTACTTGGTATGCTGGGGGTGTTTAATACTAATCGTTGTCGTTTAGTCGTGTCCAACTCTTCGTGACCCCATGGACGAAAGCACGCCAGGCCCTCCTATCTTCCACTGCCTCCCGGAGTTGTGTCAAATTCATGTTGGTTGCTTCACAGACACTGTCCAACCATCTCATCCTCGGTCGTCCCCTTCTCCTCTTGCCGTCACACTTTCCTAACATCAAGGTTTTTTCCAAGGAGTCTTTTCTTCTCATGAGATGGGCAAAGTACTGGAGCCTCAGCTTCAGGATCTGTCCTTCCAGTGAGCACTCAGGGTTGATTTCCATTAGAATGCATAGGTTTGTTCTCCTTGCAGTCCAGGGGATTCTCAAGAGCCTCCTCCAGCACCACAATTCAAAGGCATCAATTCTTCGGCGGTCTGCTTTCTTTATGGTCCAGCTATCACTTCCATACATCACAACAGGAAAAACCATAGCTTTGACTATTCGGACTTTTGTTGGCAAGGTGATGTCTCTGCTTTTTAAGATGCTGTCAAGATTTCTCATCGCTTTCCTCCCAAGAAGCAGGCGTCTTTTAATTTCATGGCTGCTGTCTCCATCTGCACTGATCATGGAGCCCAGGAAAATAAAATCTGTCACTGCCTCCATGTCTTCCCCTTCTATTTGCCAGGAGGTGATGGGACCAGTGGCCATGATCTTAGTTTATTTGATGTTGAGTTTCAGACCGTTTTTTGCACTCTCCTCTTTCACCCTCATTACAAGGTTCTTTAATTCCTCCTCACTTTCTGCCAGCAGAGTGGTATCATCTGCATATCTGAAGTTGTTGATATTTCTTCCGGCAATCTTAATTCCGGTTTGGGATTCCTCCAGTCCAGCCTTCCGCATGATGTATTCTGCGTATAAGTTAAATAAGCTGGGGGACAATATACAGCCTTGTCGTACTCCTTTCCCAATTTTGAACCAATCAGTTCTTCCATAGCCAGTTCTAACTGTTGCTTCCTGTCCCACATATAGGTTTCTCAAGAGATAGATAAGGTGGTCAGGCACTCCCATTTCTTTAAGAACTTGCCATAGTTTGCTGTGGTCCACACAGTCAAAGGCTTTTGCGTAGTCAATGAAGCAGAAGTAGATATTTTTCTGGAACTCTCTGGCTTTCTCCATAATCCAGCACAAGTTAGCAATTTGGTCTCTAGTTCCTCTGCCTCTTCGGAATCTAGCTTGTACTTCTGGGAGTTCTCGGTCCACATACTGCTGAAGCCTACCTTGGAGGATTTTGAGCATAACCTTGCTAGCGTGTGAAATGAGTGCAATTGTACGGTAGTTGGAGCATTCTTTGGCACTGACTTTCTTTGGGATTGGGATGTAGACTGATCTTTTCCAATCCTCTGGCCACTGTTGGGTTTTCCAAACTTGCTGGCATATTGAATGTAGCACCTTAACAGCATCATCTTTCAAGATTTTAAATAGTTCAACTGGAATGCCATCACCTCCACTGGCCTTGTTGTTAGCCAGGCTTTCTAAGGCCCACTTGACTTCACTCTCCAGGATGTCTGGCTCAGGATCAGCAACTACATTGTCTGGGTTGTCTGGGATATCCACATCTTTCTGATATAATTCTTCTGTGTATTCTTCCCACCTCTTCTTGACGTCTTCTGCTTCTGTTAGGTCCCTCCCATTTTTGTCCTTTATCATGCCCATCTTTGCACAAAATGTTCCTCTAATATCTCAAATTTTCCTGAACAGATCTCTGTTTCTTTTCTTTTCTTTTCTCCTATATCTTTGCACTGTTCATTTAAGAAGGCCCTCTTGTCTCTCCTTGCTATTCTTTGGAAGTCTGCATTCTATTTTCTGTAACTTTCCCTATCTCCCTCGCATTTTGTTTCCCTTCTCCTCTCTGCTATTTCCAAGGCCTTGTTGGACAGCCGCTTTGCTTTCTTGCATTTCCTTGGCTTGTAGGGTTCTCTAAATACAGACAATCTAGTAACATTTATGCACATTTTAAATTATGTAAATACTTTTTTTTTACTATTTGCTGTTTCCACTATCACCGGGAGTAAGAAGAACAACAATAACGCCGCAGCTGCTGCCATTGGGGAAACAGGCAGGCAGATTGGAATACAGTGAGTTGGAGTTCTCTGAAGGAGAAAGGGAAGGAAAAAAAGAACTTGTTGAAAAGGTGTGGGACCAGTTGAGGAGGTGTGGGACTGTTTGGTTGCCCTACCCTCTCCCCACCCTTCCCTCTGCCGTCCACCTGCTCCTGAGCTTCCATATGCCTGCTTAGGCCTCATTGGACAGCCACTTTGCTTTCTTGCATTTCCTTTTCTTTGGGATGGTTTTTGTTGCTGCCTCCTGGACAATGTTACGAGCCTCTGTCCAAAGTTCTTCAGGCACTCTGTCCACCAAATCTAGTTCCTTAAATCTGTTCTTTACTTCCACTGTGTATTCATAAGGGACTTGGTTTAGATGATACCTGAGTGGCCCAGTGATTCTTCCTACTCTCTTCAGTCTAAGCTTGAATTTTGCTATGAGAAGCTGATGATCAGAGCTGCAGTCAGCTCCAGGTCTTGTTTTTGCTGACTGTATAGAGCTTCTCCATCTTTGGCTGCAGAGAATATAATCAATCTGATTTCGATATTGCCCATCTGGTGATTTCCAGGTATAGAGTTGCGTCTTGTGTTGTTGGAAAAGAGTGTTTGTGATGACCAGCTTGTTCTCTTCACAAAACTCTATTAGCCTTTGTCCTGCTTCGTTCTGAGCTCCAAGGCCAAGCTTCCCTGTTGTTCCTTTTATCTCTTGGCTCCCTACTTTAGCATTCCAGTCCCCTAGAATGAGAAGAACATCTTTTTTTGGTGTCAGTTCTAGAAGGTGTTGTAAATCTTCATAAAACTGTTCAATTTCAGTCTCCTCAGCAGTGGTGGTTGGTGCATAAACTTGGATTATTGTGATGTTGAAAGGTCTGCCTTGGATTTGTATTGACATCATTCTATCATTTTTGAGATTGTATCCCATTACAGCTTTTCCCACTCTTTTGTTGACTATGAGGGCCACTCCATTCCTTCTACGGGATTCTTGCCCACAATAGTAGATATGATAATCATCTGAGCTGAATTCGCCCATTCCTGTCCATTTTAGTTCACTGATGCCCAGGATGTCGATGTTTATTCTTGCCATCTCCTGTTTGACCACCTCCAGCTTCCCAACGTTCATAGATCTTACATTCCAGGTTCCTATGCAGTATTTTTCTTTGCAGCATCGGACTTTCCTTTCACTTCCAGGCACGTCCACAGCTGAGCGTCCTTTCGGCTTTGGCCCAACCACTTCATTAGCTCTGGAGCTACTTGTACTTGTCCTCCGCTCTTCCTCAGTAACATGTTGGACGCCTTCCGACCTGAGGGGCCCATCTTCCAGCGTCATATCTTTTAGCCTTTTGTTTCTGATCATGGGGTTTTCTTGGCAAAGATACTGGAGTGGCATTGCCAGTTCCTACTCCAGGTGGATTGCATTTAGTCGGAACTCTCCACTATGTCCTGTCCGTCTTGGGTGTCCCTGCACGGCATAGCCCATAGCTTCTCTGAGTTACTCAAGCCCCTGCGCCACGACAAGGCAGCAATCCATGAAGGGATTAATACTAATAGCCAAGCCTATCTTACAGGGTAATTTTTAGAATAAAATGGGGAGAGATAAATCATTATTTATTTGATTTATGTACTGCCCCATTAGTCCAAGCACTACTCTGGGTAGTTTACAAATTAAAAGTTTAAATTTCCACACACCCCACATAACAATGCATTCAACAATATGGCCATTAAAAACAAAAAAGCATACAAAAAATAAAAAAGAAAAGAAAAAAGAAAATATTGAGAATAGGAAACTACTTAAGTGGCTTACAACTACTTCTGCAAAAGAACAATTACTTAATGTTAAATATCCGTTTATTTGAGTTCAAAGCTGTTAGTAATAAAGGAAAAAAAGAAGGGTCAATAAGACCCAAATAGCTGTACAGAGAGAAGAAAAGAAAATATTAATATTAAGAACATCTGGGAGACTCAGTCATTAAATCATTAAAACAGCCATGTGTATTGCTGATGTGTATAAATACGTAATGACATTTTGTGACACACGTTGGGCTTCTGGTAATAGCCTCATGAAATAGCTGTTGTTTTTTACATCATTTTATATGGATGGCTTTCCCTCACCACCCCATTCCAGAAGAATGCTACAGGAATCCTCTGTGTGCTCTTGATTTGGAGGGAAAATGTAGGAGAAAGTGAGGGCAATGTTCATAAATCAGAGAGAAATACAATGTGGTGGCCAGATGAGTAGCTGATGTGAGGAAGTTTGACCATATCACTGAATTCTGGTTCACCTTCACTAGTTACTATGCCATCTTCATTCCAGGTTCAAGGTCTTGGTTCTAGATCTAAGGAGCCAATGGTGCATGGTCTCCCGCAGGAGCTATGACAGGGGCCCTCCCTTCACATATTTAAAAAGCTTCTGAAAATAGATCCATTTAGAGAAGCCTTTGGGAAGACTCTCCCCAAATAACTGGACACTGGAGGAAGGAGGAGAGGAATAACGTAGTACTGTAGCATGTTCCAGAAATTGTTTTGCTGCCTGTTTTGGGTTATAATTTATGTATGTTGTACAATGTACATTTAATTTGTTGTTCACCACCCAGAGTTGCAATTTGCTAGATGGGCGGTATATAAATTGAATGAATGAATGAACTAACTAACAAACAATCTTAATGTTTCTTGAAGGAGTCACATAATTATAGAGATGGAAAGAAATGCAAAAGTCATCAAGTTCAACTCCCTGCTAAAGCAAAAAATGCAGCAGGATGCATAAAGTCAGAACTTAGAAAAATTCTTTTTTGGACTACAGCTCTCATAATCCCTCATCCAGCATTTATCATTATGGGTTATATTTTCATAGGAATGGTTCAGGTAACTTTGCAGACAGAATCCGGCTGTTTGAAAACGGGCAGTGTATGTTCAACATTGCGAGATTGCCATGTGAAACTGTCAATGTCTTCTTCACTCATTGTATGATGACAGAGCAAGGCTTGTTTCTGACAAACATTACTTCAAAGTACTGCTGTCATATTTTACTTTATATCTCCAGTTCTATACGTGTTAGAGGTTTAACTTTTCTTTAAAAAAAAAAAAAAGCTTGGAATCTGGGCCAGAAGATAATCCAAACTGACTCTGGGTGGCACCTCTAAAATCTGGGTGAGATCCAGTTATATATTGTTCAAAGTGCCTTACAGACTTCATAAAAGAATAAAAACAAGTAAAAACAAATTTAAGACCAAAGTCATGATATAAAGCAAAACAAATATCACCATAAAAACTATTACACTCAAGTAAATGGATTAAAGCCATTAAAATAATCAAAGGGTGCAGTTAAAAGCAGCACAGCAGGGCAAGTTAGCTCTTATACACAGTGGTTCCAACTTTGGATAACCATGGTGTTCTTGGACTGCAACACCCAGAAGCCTTCACCACTAACTAGCTGTACTGGCTGGGGTTTCTGGGAAGTTGCAGTCCAAGAACATATTGGTTACTCAAGGTTGGGAACTACTGTTACACACCAATCTAAAAAGATGTATTT